>NC_037683.1:64586245-64834112 GCF_003255815.1 Theropithecus gelada | reverse complement strand
AAAAAAAAAAAAAAAAAAAAAAAAAAAAAAAAAAAAAAAAAAAAAAAGAACATAGGCAAATCCTAGCATGGCTACCTATGTGGCAGTCAGACAAGATAATAAACTTTCTGAGCTTCGGTTTCCTTGTCTGTAAAATAAGAGTAATTCATGGCACAGAACCTGACAGAAAGGAGGTGGGCCATATTTATATGAGTATTAAAAATACGCAACTCGGCCGGGCGCGGTGGCTCAAGCCTGTAATCCCAGCACTTTGGGAGGCCGAGATGGGCGGATCACGAGGTCAGGAGATCGAGACCATCCTGGCTAACACAGTGAAACCCCGTCTCTACTAAGAAATACAAAAAATAGCCGGGCGAGGTGGCGGGCGCCTGTAGTCCCAGCTACTCAGGAGGCTGAGGCCGGAGAATGGCGTGAACCCGGGAGGCGGAGCTTGCAGTGAGCTGAGATCCGGCCACTGCACTGCAGCCTGGGCTACAGAGCGAGACTCCGTCTCCAAAAATAAATAAATAAATAAATAAATAAATAAATAAATAAAAATACGCAACTCACCTATTTAAAGAATAAAATTTCAGAGTATGTTTCTGATACCTACAAGTGTTAGACATATTTCAATATTCAACCTTAAAATTCTTTAAACGCAGGTAGAATTAAATAAATGAACAATAAGAAATACACACTAATAGAATACTGACAGCAAATTATCTTTTGTTAGGCTAATTACCCACCATTTTCATTATATTATTCTCTCAGTTTATTTCATTAAAATTTATTAGACAAACAGCAGAGCCTAGAATCCTGTGCTATTCACATTAGAAGGATCCTTCAAATGAAAAGTTACAGCAGCTAACAGCTGTCAGGGCCTAGAATCATACCAACCTGAGCTCCAGGCCTGAATCTATCAATATCCTGTGTGATCTTGGGCAACTTTTTTAAATCTTTTTTTTTTTTTTTTTTGAGACAGAGTCTCATTCTGTCACCCAGGCTGTACTGCAGTGGTGCAACCACGGCTCACTGGAACCTCAACCTCCCAGGCTCAAGTGATCCTCCCACCTCGGCCTCCCGAGTAACTGGGACTATAGGAGTATGTGACCACAACTGACCAATTTTTTTTTTGGTTTGTTTTTTGTAGAGATGGGGTTTTGCTATGTTGCCCAGGCTTTTCTTTAATTTCAACTTCAATTTTCCCATTTATAAAACAGGAAAAAATAAGAGTAGCTACAATACAGATCTAAACCCTGTGTAGCAAAATAAACACTGTAAGGTATGTGAATTGCTATGAGGCCCAGAGACTTTGAAAGCAACTAGCCCAAGGCAAGCAAGCTGGTGACTGGGACAGGACAACATAAATCTCCTACTTCCTAGACCAAAAACAGAGGTACTAATGTACTTCACTGTCCCCTAAAGAAGAGAGCTCCACTTCCTCTTGCACCAGCCATACTGCAAAGAGAGGCTCATCTCTGCCATCTGACAACAGCCCATTCACAGACTTGGAACCAGGCACAACACTGGTTCCCATGCAACTTCTTAGATACCAGAATTTTTTCATATCAAATTCTAAAGTGGATCACTTGTTTCGGCTGAGGCTTAAATGGCCTGGGTCTAAGTGCCCTTAGTCAGAACAAGGGCCTTGTCTCAGCGCTGCATGTGAGGGGAGCTGCTGCTAGAGGAAGGATTGTTGACAATGAGATAAGAGCCAAAAACAAGCCCCCTGCTGGATCACTCTCTGATGACCTTTTGAGTGGTCTCCAGTGTGTTATCACTCAACGTATTAGGGCTAGGAGAGATTTGAAAACATCAGAAAGTTCAATTTTTTATGAAAAAAAATTAAAATGCTTTCGATTGCAGAAATCCAATAACTTCATAGTTAGGATAAGAGCCCCGGGATAAGGAGCAAGAACGCTCTCAGTTCAGTTTTTGCTTCTGTCATAGACTTATGCAAATAAATATGCGGTACTTTTATTTCCGCACCAGCTTTCAAAACGTCAAACCAGGGTGTACCTGCTGAATTCCCTTCCTAAAAATTCAATGCACGGCAATTCTAGAGTCTCCCGAACCAAGACCGAATGCGTTGTAATGTACTGAGTATGGATCTTGGTTTCAATTATCATCTCTATTCAAGACAGAAAGGGTTATCAAAATGATCCCTATATTCCCCAAAATGGTGCCAAAAGGAAAAGAGTCACATTAGTAATTATAAAATACCTGAAGCACTGTAGGCGGTTGTGACATATAACTCTGTATTTCCTTTATTTTTATTTATTTATTTTTCTGAGACGGAGTCTCGCTGTGTCGCCCAGGCTGGAGTGCAGTGGCGCGATCTCGGCTCACTGCAAGCTCCGCCTCCCGGGTTCACGCCATTCTCCTGCCTCAGCCTCCCAGTAGCTGAGACTTCAGGCACCCACCACCACGCCTGGCTAATTTTGTTTTTGTATTTTTAGTAGAGACGCGGTTTCACCGTGTTAGCCAGGATGGTCTCCAATCTCCTGACCTCGTGATCCGCCCACCTCAGCCTCCCAAGGTGTTGGAATTACAGGCGTGAGCCATTGCCCCCGGCCTCTTTTTTGTTTGAGATGGAGTTTCACTCTTGTTGCCCAGGTTGGAGTTACAACAGCGCAATCTCAGCTCACTGTAATCTCCGTCTCCCGGGTTCAAGCGATAATCCTGTCTCAGCCTCCTGAGTAGCTGGGATTACAGGCATCCGCCACTATGCCAGGCTTATTTTTGGTATTTGTAGTAGAGACGGGGTTTCACCATATTGGCCTGGCTGGTCTCGGACTCCTGACCTCTGGTGATCCGCCCTCCTCGGCCTCCCAAAGTGCTGGCATTACAAGCGTGAGCTACTGTGCCCAGACAACTCTGTATTTCCTAATAAAACAGCGGCTCATAGCAGAAAGAAACACAGTGTTTTACACTTTTACATATATAAATACACATATATACATACATAAATAGTATCCTGAGATCCTCAGAAATCAATGAAATGAGTATGGTAGGGGATATTTCCATCATACCTGTTTTATTGATGGGAAAATCAAAGCCCATTACATAAAAGTTTGCCAGCTGGGTATGGTGGCTCGCATCTGTAATCCTAGCACTTTGGGAAGCCTAGGCAGGCGGATTGCTTGAGCCCAGGAGTTCAAGACAATCCCGGGTAACATGGCGAAACCCTGTCTCTACAAAAAAATACAAAGATTAGCCAGGCATGGTGGCACATACCTGTAGTTTCAGCTACTGGGGGAAGGGGGCTGAGGTGGGAGGATCGCTTGAGCCTGGGAGGTCTAGGGTGTAGTTGAGCCATGATCATGCCACTGCATTCCAGCTGGGTGAAAGAGTAAGACCCTGTCTCAAAAAGAAAAAAAGTTTGCCCAAGTTCACCAATAAGAAAACAGTGTGCCTCACTTTGGGAGGCCAAGGTGGGCAGATCACGAGGTCAAGAGATTGAGACCATGCTGGCCAACATGGTGAAACCCCATCTCTACTAAAAATACAAAAAATTAGCTGGGTGTGGTGGTGTGCACCTGTAGCCCCAGCCACTTGGGAGGCTGAGGCAGCAGGATTGCTTGAATCCTGGAAGCAGAGGTTGCAGTGAGCCGAGACCGTGCCACTGCACTCCAGCCTGGCAACAGAGCAAGACTCTGTCTCAAAAAAAAAAACAAAAAAAAAAGAAAACAGCGTGCCCAGAAGGAGCAGCCACATCTTCTGACTCAAAATTCTGAGTTCTTTCTACGTGATAAAGGAATAAAATTTGAATGGCTGTATAAGAATGTATAAATTGTATAAAAAGATGCTTCATCTTTCCTAATCGACGCTTTGATGGCCATGGTCTATTGATGGTCCTGATGAGTAAGAGGCTTCTCTGTCTCCCCTCCAGGATGATAAAATGCAAAGGTAGAGAAAATGATTAAAGAAGCTCTTTAGTCTTTTTCTGCCCCCTGCCTACTGACCCATCTCCATTAATGACAGTACTTAAAAATCTGTAATGCAAATGTAAAGCCACTAAGGTAACTTATGGTTAAAAACTTGCTTTGCTTTATAAAAAGAATACCATTGTAATATGAATTGTCCCTGACCTGTCTACTAGGGCCCACTGTTATGCAATCCATAGGACAGGCTTGGTGTAGTCTTCCACAAGACAGCATATTTTCTCCCTGTTCATTTACCTTGGCAGGGGTGGGGCTAGAAGCTGTGGTGAGACACAAGAGAGGCATTCACTCTGCCTTTGTTTTCAGCCTTGCAAAACCAAGCAGTCCTGAAAAGACCAGTCCTCACCTGGATACCCACAGCCTAAATAGGGGCTACAGACTAGGCATCCCACAGGGCTGTTTGTTTCCCTCATGTGAAAGACAATGACTGAGTCTGTGAAACCAGATGCTGCTGCTGCAGGCCAGGAGGTAAGCACCGATGCACATTCATGGGGAAGACCTTGGCAAGCAGAGCCTGCAGCCAAATCCCAAGCACTGCTTCTCAAACTGCAGGTCATAGGCAATGGTGGATGGTGAAAATCACTGTGGTGGCTCTTAACCATTTGTGCTTAAATGAAATTGAACAAAATGCATCGCACATAGTAAGGATAAGTTCATGCACATGTCTATGTCAAAAATGCTTAGTCAATTATCCAAAGAGAAAAGTCACTAGCTAGCTACTCTACCTCAGAGTTCCGTGGGAATGTAGACAATGTGCTGGCTAGACCCTACAGTTGCTAGATCATCCTTCTCTTTTTCAAGAGAAACCAGAACTCTGAACTGTCATATGAAATCTCCCCAATTTTTTTTTAAAAGGGGCTCGACCCGTTTTAAAACAGTGTACAGGGGCCGGCGCGATGGCTCACACCTGTAATCCCAGCACTTTGGGAGGCCAAGGTGGGTGGATCACGAGGTCAGGAGATCAAGACCATCCTGGTTAACACAGTGAAACCCTGTCTCTACCAAAAATAAAAAAAATTAGCCAGGCATGGTGGTGGGCACCTGTAGTCCCTGCTACTCGGGAGGCTGAGGCAGGAGAATCGCTTGAGAATGAACAAGCAGGAGAATGAACCCGGGAGGTGGAGCTCGCAGTGAGCCAAGATCGTGCCACTGCACTCCAGCCTGGGCAACACAGCAAGATTCCGTCTCAAAAAAAAAAAAAAAAAGTGTACAGGGGGCCGGGCACGGTGGCTCATGCCTATCATCCCAGCACTTTGGGAGGCCGAGGCGGGTGGGTCACCCGAGGCGTTCGAGACAAGCCTGGCCAAGATGGTGAAATCCCTTCTCTACTAAAAATACCAAAAATTAGTCTGGCACAGTGGCAGGCTCCTGTAATCCCAACTACTCAGGAGGCTGAGGCAGGAGAATCACTTGAACCCGGGCGACAGAGGTTGCAGTGAGCCGAGATCGTGCCATTGCACTCCAGCCTGGACAACAAGAATGAAACTCCGTCTCAAAAAAAAAACAGTGTACAGGGAAAAATCAAACCCCTCTGAAGGATGGACATGGACTGACTATTCAGTACATGTGTAAATAGAAATGAGGGAGCAGAACTGCTCTTAAGAAAGGAGTGCAAACCTTTCTGCAAAATGTCCCTGGGAAGCTTTGCATGTGGAGGCACTCAAAAAGGCATTTGCCAGGACAACACTAGTGTTGAAAGGAAAAGAAGAGCCCCTAGTGAATGGCCTTAGTGAAGGGGGCAAAGCAGTAAAACATGGGTGGGCCTGATGGTTTTGGCAAATCTATCTTGAGTTGGGTTAGAGGATGCAGCAGAGGTCTCAAACAGAAATCTACCTTGACCTTCCCTTTAGAGGTATACATACCTGATTTCTTTGGGGAGGTGTGAAAAAGAATTCATCAGAAGTCATCTTTGAGTGCTATTGCAGAAAGAGCTCTGCCTGCCCACAAGGTTTACCAGCCTCAACTGCTTCCAGAGTTCTGCTGATCAGCTGCAGAGGAACGAAGCAGGGACTAGCAGGGAAGGAACCCTTCAACTGGGTTCACCCTTTGCTACCTGCCTGGCTACAGAACTAAGACTGAAGAGGGCACAGATCCTCAGTCTCTGGGTTTCTGAAGTGAAACCTGCCTGGCAGGCAAAGCTCTGGCTTGATGTAAGGGCCTTGAGCTTGGAGGCTGGTGGTGCTTGCGCTGGGGCTTCTTCACCTCTCCATCCCAGGGAAAAGATTCACAAACCCAGGGAATATTATCCACCCGCAGTCCCATCTGCCTACGTTAAAACACTTGCGAGTCTTCTGTGCAAATGTGGGGGCCCCAAGCCTGAGAGCTGGTCTTGCATCAAAAAGAAAGCAAGGCCAGACGCCAGCTCCAAACTCATCTGTTCCCCAAGCTCGAGGTGCAGGTGTGAGATCATCCCCACGAACCTCACCTGCCTGCAGTTTGTCACCTCGTGTCATTACCACAGGCAGAGATGCAGTTGAGGCTTTTGTTTTACTTCACACCAGGGGGAAGTCATTTTTGGAATTTTTCATCTTAAATAGTTTTTTCTTAAATGTATGTGACACATATTCCTCACGGGACTTAATAAAATAGATATTTCTCATGCCTGAAAAGTAAACTACAGCTGCACAGGTTTAAACAAAATTTATTTTTAAAAACTAACATTCCAGTTGGATTCATTCAAAATACATGTTTAGATATAATTTCTGAAAAATGTTAAGAAGCAACAAAAATAAAACTTTCTCAGCAAGCAGTTTTAATGTAATGCTAATTAACAGACAAAAACAACACTAACAAAACACACACTTACTAGTATATTTTAGTGTCTCGGTTATCTCAAGAAAAGCAACATAATTTCAAAATAGAAAAATTCTTAAAGCTTGGCCAGGCGCGGTGGCTCACGCCTGTAATCCCAGCACTTTGGGAGGCCGAGGTGGGTGGATCACCTGAGGTCAAGAGTTGACCAGCCTGGCCAACATGGTGAAACCTTGTCTCTACTAAAAATACAAAAATTAG
The DNA here is from genome assembly GCF_003255815.1 of Theropithecus gelada. Taxonomy (NCBI): domain Eukaryota; kingdom Metazoa; phylum Chordata; class Mammalia; order Primates; family Cercopithecidae; genus Theropithecus; species Theropithecus gelada. The sequence goes on along the minus strand of NC_037683.1, from coordinate 64,827,177 downwards.
CTGGGCGTGGTGGTGCAAGCCTGTAATCCCTGCTACTTGGAAGGCTGAAGCAGGAGAATCACTTGAACCCTGAAGGCAGAGGTTGCAGTGAGCTGAGATGGTGCCACTGGACTCCAGCCTGGGACAGAGCGAGACTCTGTCTCAAAAAGAAGAAAAATTCCTAAAGGTCTATATGCCCACAAAATTACCATAACGGAAGCAAGCAGAAAAACTGTTATTTTTAGAGTCTTAAAAATCTATCCTGAACCTGACATTTCTGTGAGAATGGAAAGAGGGGATGAACAACAACTGCAAAGCTTCTAGTTGCAATTATAATGATTCAATATAAATACAAACAAAGCAAACTCATTTTCTTGCGAGAGCTTTAGTTGAACTGTATAACAGGAGGCATTCTTAATGTGACCTCAATACAAAGAATATAGGTGTTTTCAATTGGTCGGTTTTTTGTTTTTTGTTTTTGTTTTATATATATATCAAACATGTTCCCTATACAGTAAGTGTCCGGTAGAAATAACAGTAACGGGGAATACGGTTTTCTTTTTCTTTTTTTTTTTTTTGAGACTGAGTCTCGCTCTGTCACCCGGGCTGGAGTGCAGTGGCACCATCTCGGCTCACTGCAAGCTCCGCCTCCCGGGTTTACGCCATTCTCCTGCCTCAGCCTCCCAAGTAGCTGGGACTACAGGCGCCCGCGACCTCGCCCGGCTTGTTTTTTTGTATTTTGTAGTAGAGACAGGGTTTCACCGTGTTAGCCAGGATGGTCTCGATCTCCTGACCTCGTGATCCGCCCCTCTCGGCCTCCCGAAGTGCTGGGATTACAGGCTTGAGCCACCGCGCCCGGCCGGGAATATGGTTTTCATGACATTCTCAGGTCATGTGACAAGACTTCCAAGATCTTGTCACAATCGAGATTGTTAAAATGACAACAAACCTCTGGGACTCCATAACCTCCCCAGACACGGTGTACTAAAAGGATTTGGCCTGTCTCGTCTCTCCTGATTATGCAATATATGCTAGAAGCAGAAGAATGGTGACACGGACCACTGGGCTGTGGACAATGTTTTCTGGCCCCACTTGTTTCATCTCCTCATTTACTATTTGGTATGTTGCTCTGACACTTGCAGTAAGATGAAGGTGGACATAACTCCAGGCAAGAGCAACAAGAAATATTTTTGCCTTGTTTATAAGGTAAAGAATACAGGGGGGTACATATTTACATAGTTGGTTGGCCAGCACGTGAGTGCACACAGGGACACACACATACACACACACTCTCCCTTTCATATATCTAGGCACTCAATATGTCTTTATTGGCATAGATACATAGATATGTTCAGCTTTACACAACAGACATTTTTCTTCAGGTTGTGATCAGTATTTTGCAACTCAAATATTCAAAGGGCCTAGAGAAGGCTTACTGTTTAAAAGAATTTTACTCCTTTCATAAACCACTATTTGCTAATATAAATAATCACCCCTAAATTACCCAAGTTTGGATTTATATATTCAGAAAACAGCATGCAAACCCAAACAAAGAGATCACAGTTAAACTACCTTTGGATGTGTCCTCAGTAACATTTCACCTTATGGGTAAACACTGATGACCACCACTAAATGGCAATGTTTGAGATAACAGATACCAGCTAGATACTGTTCAAAAACAAAAAATGGCTCAAGGATTACTGTTTGGAAGAGAAGCAGGAAAATTCAACATAATGTGCCAACTGCCACACCCATCAAATATCTGGGGGGCGGCCCTATACATTATGGAGATTCTACCTCTCAAAGACATACCAACATAAATCACATCTGTCCATTGGGATTGGTAAGTGCTTTTTTTGGCTCCCTGTTAGTTCTAAGACACTCAGAGAGATAATGCTATTCACTGTACCTTACGATCTCCAAGGAAACAAACACTTCAGATGATTATCTCTAACTTGCCACCCCCAGACCCTCAAAGTATGAATATTCAGTGTAAGGAATAAGGTTCCATGAAACGAAATTATAAGGAAGACCCTATATAATAATACATAATCAGCAAGACTTACACTCTTGTTTGACCAGCCTTTGAAAAGCAGCTGCCCAAATTAAAGGACTTAATTCAGAAGTGTAGGATAAAGCACTCCAAAAGCAAAGGCAAGGAGATAGAGGAAAAGAGCCCTGCATTGTGTTGAAAGAACAGCTAAACTAGATTAAGTATGGCTGGAATGTAGGGTAAACATAGATCAGATATGGTAAGCTGTCCAAGGACCATGGCATGGAAAACTCAAACACTGTGCAAAGTTTGAAAAGATTAGTAGCATGATCAAAACTGAGCTTTTGGTAAAATATCTCTGGCAGCAATAGAAAGGATGGACAGCAGTAGGAGAAATTCAGTATGGAATATTTGTAAGGATACTACTACTCAAAAAGTCAAGGCAGGCAACTGCAATGGTCACAGTCAACTTTAATACAGGAGGTAAGAATGAGGATATATGGATGCAGAATCCCTAAGATCCGGGATCTAAAGATAAGTCAATGATGATAGAGTTCAGCCTTTGCTGATGAGTGGTGGAACCATTAACAGAAATTTTGGACACAACACAATCCAACTAATATTCTGGTTAACCATAATGGGGAGGAGGTTATTTCCCCCTTTCTAGCCTAAACTTCCTGCTATATCTGTGCTTCCCACATCACGATTTGTACTACTATTTATTGGCTTTCTAGGAGGTTCTTACTTTGAAGAACTCTTCTCCTACCAAGTAAATAATTAGTGGTTAGCAAAAACTGGTAAGGAGCATTATCTTTCAAGTGAGACAGAGTAACTGTGCGTTACATTCTTCTTGGACACAAAGATGGAATAATCTCAAAGCTGGATTTCTAGCACAGCTGAATAATGCTCTGTAAGGAATAAACTACTAGCCATGCCTAAAATATTGGCCTGTTGGTTGAAGTTCTTCATGTTTCCCGACTGCCTATTTGCCTCTTGCCTTTATTTATTATTTTTCATGTTTAATTAAAAAACACTTCTACCTTAAGCAAATATTTCCCCTTTTTCCCTTTAATTACCTGACAAACGGTAGTAGAGCTGCATAAATTTTGCCTGAGGTTAAAACTGGAGTAAAGCCTAATCGCTAGCTTGAGACATTGTTCTGGCCAAGTAAAGCAGAACACGTTTATCCCCTGTGTTTGAACAATACTTAGGCACTTCCATTAAGACCTCTTTTTTAACCAGTGTTGATTCTGATGAACCCTCTTTCCTGATTTGTGTGGGAAATCTGAGTGTTCTTCACACCACCACTTCAAGATGAAGGAAACGAAGCTCAATGCAGGGGCATGTAGGTGTGCACGCTGTTTTCAGTAGAGAATGCAAACACATGCCAGTTCTGCAGTGTTAAATACCAAGCTAGGCAGCCCTCCCTTGATTCAGCTGAGCTTGTTCTAGACAAACCTTCAATTTTTCTGCTGCCTTCCATTAAAAAGATAAACAAAGTACAAAAATGAGAGTAGATTTTAAAAAGTCAAAGGAAAACAAGGATAGGTGAAATAAATGGCAAATCTAAGTATTAAAGCAATTAGAAATATAATCTAAGAAAAATTGGGAAATTATGGCACTTAATAAAAAAATTAACCTTAAGGGCAAACAGGACACAATACACACACACAAACACGGATAATGTGTTTTTTCTTTTTTCCTTAAGAGGCCCTACTCCAAATTGGGAGGCTCAGGCCCAAGTATGTAGTCTTACATGTGTGGTCTAAAGATGCTCAAAGCACTTTTCTTATCCTATAATTCAATCTAGTAATAAAAAGTATGGTGATCCGGAAGAGTGAATTCAAGGCAGCTGGCAGGTTTCACTGAAATCAAGTGATCTCATCTGCCAGCCATCTAGGACTCCCCAAAGTTTAGAAGGATTTTTGTGTCACTGGCCATCTCTCTCCAGCAACTGACAAAGGAAGTGGAGAGTGTGAAGAGGCAGCCACCTTTCCATTTAGGAAAATCTTTCCGCATTCCAGCTTACTTTTCCATCTAAAATACCAAAATCACATAGGCAGAACACTCTGATTCCACCTTAAAAATCTCTTCGACTTGAGTAGCTGGAAGGGATCTCATGTAACAAACACCTTAGGTAACAGGTAGCCATTTGCATACACACAAAAGAGACTGGTGTAGATTTGTGCTGTAGGGAATAAGAGGATCTAGAAATACTGCTGCCTGAACCATTAATGTTCTCCTCTCTTCACGAAGTAATGTCCTACCCTCTGTAGAGGCAACTGGCTGCCATTTGAGGGCAACTTTGTAAAATCTAAAGGTGGTATGATGATGATCATGATGGCAATTAAAAATAGTAACAGCAATTAATCATTTCTTACACTTCTATGGATGTCTGGAAAATATGAGGGTCTAGAGTCAGAAAGATCCCAATTCAAATTCAACAATCTTGGACAATCTGTTTAAACTGAGTTCCCACTTCTTCATTCAAAAAAAAAAAAAAAAAAGGGTGAAGAGGCATAAACCCAGATGGCTGATGTGGAGGTAAACTGAGCAGTGTTGATGAAAGCATCTGGCACACTGAAGGTGTTTCTTAAACACTCCTTCATTCCTCTCCCTTGCCAGAGTATGGTTTAACATGCCTTAAACAAATCAGAAAGAACTAGGCCAGCAACAGAAGTAGATCCAGGATTTACAGCTTTTGCTCATACTGGAGACTTTTAGTCACTCAATAAGCATTTATTGAGTTCTCAGTGTGTGCCAGGCACTGCCTGGGGCACTTGGCATTTATTTTCTTTGATGTCTACTGTCTTGAAATTTGATTTACTTTTATGTTTTAGGGTCAGGGATTGAAATCAAATTTTCTCAAAAAAGGAAGCAGTACTGAATAATACCTATTTTTAGGATCATGATGACAATGTACTCATCTCATTCATTTGATGCAAGCATGGTTCATAAGCATTGGTTGTGTTGTTAGTCTAATGTCAACCTAAAATGTCACAGAAAAGGCAGGACTGGGGACGAGGCTGGAGATGGAACAAAATTAATACAATGTGAAATTGCAAGCAAAAATGGTAAGCCTGCAACTGCAACTATAATATAAAAATTTAAAAAAATTTAGGCTGGGCGCGGTGGTTCACACCTGTAATCCCAGCACTTTGGGAGGCTGAGGCGGGTGGATCATGAGGTCAAGAGATCAAAACCATCCTGGCTAACAGGGTGAAACCCCGTCTCTACTAAAAAGACAAAAAATTAGCCAGGCATAGTGGTGGGCGCCTGTAGTCCCAGCTACTCAGGCGGCTGAGGCAGGAGAATGGCGTGAACCCAGGAGGCCGAGCTTGCAGTGAGCCGAGATCATGCCACTGCACTCCAGCCTGGGCAAAAGAGCGAGACTCCGTCTCAAAAAAATTTAAAAAAATTAAAAAAAAAAAAACAAAAAGGAAGCAAAAAGGAAGGAAGGGGAGAGAGAACCGGTTTAGAAGTTTAAAGAGAATGCCAAAATGGAAGTCCACAATAAGCTGCATGAGCTTAGGTGTCTCCAGAGATGATATTCCAATCACAGGCAAGGAGCTCATGATTCATAATAAATGGTCAAAAAGTGATGGCCATTATTATGGTGATTATTACTGTGTCTTTTACCTGAGTCTCAGTTTTCTCAAGCATCAGAGAAGTTCAGACTATATCTACGAATTTTAATGGAAAAGAGTCTGAACTAGTTTTTATTGCTGTTGTTTTGAGATGAGGTCTCACTAAGTTGCCCAGGCTGGTCTCAAAACTCCTGGAATCAAGTGATCCTCCCACCTAAGCCACCCAAGTAGCTGAGATTACAGGCATGTGCCACAGTGCCTGGCCAGATTCTTTTTTAAAAATTCATTTAAAGGGGTGAAATATTTTTTAAAGGGGTTAAGAAGTACTTAGCTAGAGAATACTGCAGATCTCTTCCATTTCTTATATCCTATCATAGCAATATACTCTGGCTTCACTGGACCTCAGAACCTTGGCAATACAAAAAAAAAAAGTTCCTTAACCTCTTATCCCCATCAGAAAATCAAACGAGTAATCTAACAAAAATAAGTGAACAACAAAAGAGGGACATTGCATGAACCAATGACAAAAGTGAGTCATGAATTAAGAAGTGAGGTGAAGTCAACACTCTGCATCTGTACTAAAAAAACAAACAAGGCCGGGCGCGGTGGCTCAAGCCTGTAATCCCAGCACTGTGGGAGGCCGAGACGGGCGGATCACGAGGTCAGGAGATCGAGACCATCCTGGTGAACATGGTGAAATCCCGCTTCTACTAAAAAAATACAAAAAACTAGCCAGGCGAGGTGGCAGGCGCCTGTAGTCCCAGCTACTTGGGAGGCTGAGGCAAGAGAATGGCATAAACCCAAGCGGCCGAGCTTGCAGTGAGCTGAGATCCGGCCACGGCACTCCAGCCTGGGCGACAGAGCGAGATTCCGTCTCAAAAAAAAAAAAAAAAAAAAATACTATAAGCTATCTGTACAATACGTGGTCAAAGAAAAAAGGCAAATAATAGAGATGGTATTTGATAGATTTCAGTAATTCAGGTATAAGATTATGGCATATCCATTTCTATTGAAAAAATACTAGTTGGAAATGTGTCACAGTTTTTAATAAAGTCAACCACAGCAGCAGAATGATGTCCTAATGTCAACAAGCATAAAAGGAATCATTAATAAGAAATATGCAGTCCAGCCTGGGTACGATGGCTCATGCCTGTAATCCCAGCACACTGGGAGGCCAAGGCAGGTGGATCACCTGAGGTCAGGAGTTTGAGACCAGCCTGGCCAACATGGTGAAACAACGTCTCCACTAAAAATACAAACATTAGCCAGGCGTGGTGGTGTGTGCTCTGAAAATGTCAGGTACTCTGAAAATATCAACTCATTTAATTTCCACAACTCTGTGAGATATGTATTCTTTTTTTTAATCTCTACAAATGGCAATAGGCAAGGTACAGTGGCTCATGCCTATATATCCAGCACTCTGGGAGGGCAAGGCAGGTGGATCACTTCAGGTCAGGAGTTCAAGTCCAGCCTGGCCAACATGGTGAAACCCCAGCTCCACTGAAAATACAAAAATTAGCCAGGCGTGGTAGTGGGCGCCTGTAATCCCAGCTATTCAGGAAGCTGAGGCAGGAGAATCACTTGTGCTCAGGAGGCAGAGGTTGCAGTGAGCCGAGATCACACCACTGCACTCCAGCCTGAGCGACAGAGTGAGACTGTCTCAAAAAAAAAAAAAAAAGCAATTTAATAAGGCCCAAAGAAGTAAAAGGTTTTGTCCAAGGTTATATTCCTAGGAAGCAGAAGAACCAAGATTCAAATGATAGGTTTATTCAGCTCCACAACCAGGCTTAAATAACTATGCCTTTCCTCTCATGAAAAGCCACCAAGGTACTTCCCAAGTGGGAAGCTTGTTACTCTCAGAGCATGTCATATTTTATTCCACACTGATGATATCTGCATGTTAAGACTCAGTAAAATTACTAATAATTTGGTCCTAGAGGAAAAATATTTCTCACAAATACAGATCATGTTATATATACAAGTGGTCTTTTTTGAAGTTGACAAACAACTGTTCAACTTGAAATGGGCCAAGTGTATACAGGGAAAAAAAAAACACTAAAAGCTTACAGTGGGGTAGTATTCAACTGATGAATCTGAAAATCAAACAGCAATGGGAAAACCCCTAACTAGGGCAATGATGGCTTAAAAGGATTCAAGCAGGCCAGGCGTGGTGTAATTCCAGAACTTTGGGAGGCCGAGGCAGGCGCGTTGTAATCCCAGAACTTTGGGAGGCCAAGGCAGGTGGATCACTTGAGGCCAGGAATTCGAGACCAGCCTGGCCAACATGGTGAAACCCCATCTCTACTAAAAATACAAAAATTAGCCAGGTGTGGTGGCATGAACCTATAATCCCAGCTACTCAGGAAGCTGAGGCAGGAGAATCGCTTGAGCCTGGGAGGCGGAGGCTGTGGGGAGGAGGAGGTTATAACAACAGTAATTATCAAGTATTGTACCCTCCTCTACTATATATTAGGCTTCATATTAGACTCTGTATTCTAACATTACCACCTATTACCCTAATACATACCTAAAATAGGCCTATCTTTCTTTGTAAATAGAAGAAACCAAGACACAGAAGTTAAGAGACTTGCCCACGGTCAGAGATCAGTTATTCAAATCCAAGTGAGCCTAGATGCAAAAACACAGCCTTTTAAATTCTCAGTGGTATTTAAAGTAGGGTTAGTATAGCCATCTAGAGCGAACTAGTTAGTTTCCCCCATTGTGGCCTTTAAGGAAAAAATTTAAAAGAAAGATGGGCAGAAAGACGGCAATCCATTAAGAACTTACTGGGAAACTGCCTGAAGCTTATTTGAAGGCTGATTTCTGGAATTGGAACATTTTTAAAACACCAAAGTTGTTGTCATTTGCCCAAATGTGTCAAATGCAATAAAGCAAATTCACATCAGATTTTTTTTAAAAAACGGTGTGTGACAAGTAAGCAAATATTAACGTGGTGTTGAATAAATGGAAATATTCTAGCTGAAACTGACTATTGTAGTTCAGAAATTATTATAGTCAACTATGTGGAACACTAAAATCTAATCAAACATTCCAACATCATTACTATTCCATAAATCTGAATTTTTTTAAGCCAAGAAAAATTACAGAAGTCTTGAACTCAAAAGTTCATACTATGAATTGAACTTAGTATTATTTAGGAAGTGCCCCTCTTCAAATTACTGTAATTGGTCAAGTAGTTTCAAGAACCTAGAAAATGGTTTTGTCTCATCAATGTAATGTCCTCCTCCACACAATGATTGAAACCATATTAGGCCTCTACATATCCAAGCTATCAAATCAGTCTTCTTCACATTAGGAAACTGAGCTAAGTTTCCTGAACAGAATTAACTAATTTGCTTTGTTTTATTTACAAGAACCATAGTAAATAGTTTATTAAAAAGCAAACAGTATTCTTACTAAACTCTCTTCAGTGATTTTTCTAACCAACAAATTCTTTTTCTAAAATACCAAGTAGAAAAGTTTGCATGTCAAACATTATATATAAAATAGTTCTATAGTGACATGTAAGAATTACACCTGCCAGGCCAAGCACAGTGGCTCATGCACTTTGGGAGGCCAAGGTGGGAGGATCACTTGAGCTCAGGAGTTCAAGGCCAGCCTGAGTCACATAGCGAGATCCTGTCTCTAAAAAAAAATAATAATAATAATTAAAAATTAGCCAAGTGTGGTGGCACATGCCTGTGTTCCCAGCTACCTGGGAGGCTGAGATAGGAGGATCGCTTGAGCCCAGGAGGCAGAGGTTGCAGTGAGCTGAGATCACACCACTGTACTCTAGTCTGGGCAACAGAGTGAGATCCTGTTTCAAAAAAAAAAAAAAAAGGATTACAACTGAAATGTGTAACTTAACAAAAACAATTTAAAATCTACTCAGAAAAATTCTGATTGCCTTGATGTTGATAACTATAGTAATATTTGGTATCCAGGAATTATTTCTTTTTTTAAACAGGTGATCTTTGACTACCCAGAAAGCTGAACTATGAAAGAAGAGAAATCTCAGGAAGCAACTTCAAGCTCTGCCCAACAAAAACATTCACTGACTGGTTCTAAAGGTCTTTTTCCTTCTCTGTGGAGGTGATTTTGAAATTTCATTCAAATCCCTAACAGCTCCTATCAAATTATATTAGAATTGTGACCTTATAAAGATGCCTACAGACAATTATAATTAATCTTAGTTTGTAGAATGGATTAATGAATGTGTTTTGTAGCTCTTTGCATAGACTACACATATGTCCATTAATCAGTAGTGAGAATCTAAAACTAATTCCTGGAAAATCTACAAAGGAACCCAATGGTTAGGGGTGATAAGAAACTTCTGACACTGGTCCTTTGAGAGTCAGTAATAAAAATAGGCTATGACTGCTACCACTATCACTGAGGAGGTAATGTGTCTAACGACAGTGAGGAGGAAAATATACTATTTACTGACTCTTTTCCCTGAAGTGTTGAAGGGGTTTTTTTGGTTGGTTTTTTAATGTTTGGTCATTTTATGACACAACGCACAAAGAAACTGTTAAGTCTAAGGGCAGAAATTAAAAGACTTGAAACTTCTGGAAATTCAAAGGTCCCTTCTTTTGAGGCCCTGGACACAGCTTGTTTGTATTCCTTCTTTCTAAAGGCCACATATATGACACTCTTTCAAGTAAAATCTACTACAAGAAAATAAAGGGAGGGAAAGGCACTTGCCTGTCCTCAGTCACCTCCTGGCCCTGTTCTCCCTAACTGTTATCTCCTTGATAAGCAGTGGTGCTCTGAGGTGCTTTCATATTCTCAATGCTCCAGCAGGAGTGATGATTGAGAGGCCCCCAGGCACCTCAAACCAATGCTGTCACTTCTAGTCACTGCTCGGCCCAGCTAATGCCACGCCTGTCATGACAAGCACCAGCCACCTAAAGGCACCACACCTCTGCCTCGACAAAACATACCTCTGAAAAAAAGTATGAGCCACAGAGGGAACCTGTTTCAGGTGTTGCCAAGGGAAGCCAAACTTGTCTATAAACAGCAGAGGCACAGTGAAAGAGAACCCAAAGCCACAGATACAAGAGGACTGTTAGCCTGGAGCGCAAATGATTGTTCTACTTCCTGTGCATAGATTGTATGGGAGGGGAGGAGGAAAAGGACAAACGAAGATACGGTTTGACCAGGCTAAACTGGGTTTAGTTGTCAGCCTAAACCTGCCATCTGGTGTTAAGATATAGCAGATCACACCCCAGATGTGTTCCTTCAAACAAATCACATCTTTTTTCTTACCCCTCCTTTTTTTTTTCTTTCTGTAAAGAGAGAGGTGCCTGCCAAAGATACAAATCAGTGAAAGTTTACTTTATACTAAAAATTCTCATTAATTTACTCAGCCGAATGAGTAGGTATGTCATTTATGCACTCACACCCCAAAAGCAACCACTTTTCAAAGATGGTACCTAGAGATGCTGAGCTGAAAATCATTTATTTCTACTCATCTACCGTCAAAGTTGGGGCTATCCTTAGTCACTCAAAAGCCATTTCATCTGAAAAACAAAATTTATTTCAGTACAGTAGAGTTCTGAAATCCCTATTCTCCTCTTTATTTTTGTCTCAATATCTCATTCCACAATTGGGGTGGGGAAGGGTTATACAGTGCTATCATTTGCACCTCATTACACTTGGGCTGGAGCTTTGAGAAAGCTGATATTCCCTCTAAATTTTTACAGATGCTTCTAGTTTACCAGTTCATGACTGCACTACTAGAAAAGACTTCCTGCCTCTAAACTGCTTGCTGGCATGTAGGCTGAATTTCAAAATCCCTGAAAAAAGTAAACCTTTGTGGTGTTCTCTTAACTTTCTTCCTGGGGAGGAGGAGGAGGGGAGGGTCACCCAAACCAAGCAAAATCTTTTTCTCCTATGGAGTGAGATTAAAGCTCAGAAATATTCCCTCCTTACTACTGACTCTTCATTTTGATTTGGAAATCACCTCACAAAAATGTTCATTAACTGAAAGTTATTTGTGGAAGGTGTTTTTCATTAGAAATTACGATTGTGACAAGTTCAGTAAATTGTGAAAATAATTCAACTACAGATAGCCCTTCACCTGAGCATAACTGTATTTTTTTTTTTTTTTTTGCATGTGTCATCTGACAAACACTTTGGACAGAGAGAAGGGACACTTTCTAAACTAGCACCCCCCTTTGTTTAATGGTTCCAGGGTTTTCAAAGTTCAGGGCAGGTGACACTGGTCTGTTCCTAATCTTTACTGTGTTAGCAATGTTAAGGCTGATGACGAGGGACACAAATCCCCTGATGGAACTGAATGCATTCCAAGCTCCCCGACCCACTCAAAGCCATAATCCCCTGCAGCTGGATCTTACTTACCAGCATGCACAGCTAATACATTTTTTAAAAGCTAGTCACTGGTGACAAATGTAAACTGGACACAGCAGCCCCCCTTTCTCCTTACTTCACTCCCCCACCCCTCAATCTTCCCCCATAACCCAGAGACTTGCTGTTTCTGTGATGGATAGGACCTGCCTTTTAGAACCACCAAGCCTGTGCTGTATAGCTCTGCTCTAAGTGACTAGAAGGTTTTAAAAGCATCTTCAGCTGTCAGACTGTAACAAAAACAACAAAAAAGTCATCCTTAACACAAACATTTCACAACGGAGAAAACCCTCTAAGTTGCGATTATCACTGCCATACGGAGGTCCACTATTTATTTAGCTATCACATGCAGGAAAACTGTCTGGCACTCTTGCTGCTTGATTAAATTAAGCTGCTTGCCATATTCTTGGGTATAATAAATGCAAAAGAAAATTTTAAACTTGAGATTCTTTTCTATTTTTTGGACTCTTTTACTTTTTACTTTTGGCAGAAAAATGACTGAAACACAGCAAACAAGTAGCCCTTTATGGAGGGCAAGCATGTTTTCACCATGGATTTTGGTCATCTACTTAGAAAGGGAAACCCCAATAACCCAAGTGGACAATAGCTCTATGCTGGATCAAGTCTCCAAATCTAGGGCAACAAACTATGCAAAATAGCCTAAAGACAGAAGAAATGATGGATGGATTGAGGGATGGATACACAGAGCTATCTAAATAAGAAAAAAATTTCTAAATGCTATCAAAATTCCAAATAATACAGATGACAGATTTTGATAAAGGGACAAGCTATCCACTTCACCTGATGCAGAAAAACCAAAGGTTAATGTATGTAACTTTTTTGGTTTATTTCAGTTCCCAGACAACCGGCATTAAGTGCTATGATTTAAGAGATGTTACCAATTAGACTTGGAGATAACTACCACAACACTGACTATAATGCTTACATTGCATTAGGTTTAATTACTGTAAAGTTACATCTGGAGAGGAAAACATAATTTTACAAACACTCTCAGCATTCTAACTTGAGCTCAGTCTCTGCACGATACATATTTGCCCAAGTAATTGAGGCCCTAAAAGGCACCACAGTTAATAACGTGTAACTAGGAGAAACACAAGGAAAAGTGACAAGCAGGTCTCTGTGAATTAAATTCACATGTAATTATGTGACCTTTCAGTGTTCTTCTAGTCTTCCTAAGAGCAGGTACTCCACAGCAGCTGCGCCCAGCCTCAGTGGGACCCACTGAACAGGAATTTGACTGAGACGTGGAGGAAAGAGGTATTGTACTGATGGAGAAAGATTAAGACAATTGCTTGGGAGAGTCCAGCTCTGATTCTCCTACTTGTCACTCATTGTCATATTCCCAGAATTCTGAGAACTCAGTCAACACATGAGTAACTCGATCAAAAAGGAACACTATAAACTCTGTTGTTCATGGCGACTTAAGTGCATTGGGTCTAAACCTAAAAATGGGGTGTGTGCAAAGGAGGGGAATTTGTGAGTATTGGTGAAAGAACAAGAAAAGGAGGTTGCGAGATTCTATGTGTACACGTGTTTTATTATAAAAGAGTATCATGGTACATATGGGGGGAGGTGTGAAATATGTATAGCTGGCTACGTTTTTCAAGACTGAATTAGAGTATAGGAATACAAAATCAAAAAAGAAGAAAAGAAAATGAGCCCCTATAATCTGTACATCTCAGACTCATGATTAATGGCAACATGTATTTAGTTTGAATCCATATGATATGTCCATTCATCCAAAAAACATTTATTGAGGCATGTTTGTATTCTTTATAAAGTAATCAAAGATGGCAGTGCTTTACAGAATTGCCTTATATATCTATTATAAGCTGCAAGCAGTATTACTACTACTAACACTAAATGATCTCAGGTCTAAATTACCATGTCTGCAATGATATATTCACACTATAAAGTCATCCAAAATCCTACACAAAATGTAAAAAGTACATCAGGAAAAAAATTGACAGACATAACCTGACATCTGCATGCTACTTAAAATGTGATAAAAATGGAGTAGCTTAATCAAATCTTTTAATACTAAAATATTCCGTAACTGTGCCCAATAAAAAAAAATCACAGGTTCAAATAAATTTGTAACTAATCCACTGAGAAATATTGATTATATTTTATAGAAAAACCACAGCAAACAACAAATTCTATTTACCTGAACTTTCAGGTCAATTCGTAATACTTAAAAACCCTAAATGAAAATGCTTAGCCTTGAGTAAGCATAAATCCTTCCCATGAAATGAATATAAAATTAATACTGTCTCTTTAAGTTACAGGACCTGCTATAGTTAGGTAGTATGAAGCCAAGAATACGTTCTGAAGCTTAACTCTCAGGAGCAAACATTTTCTACTTGTGAAGTAAACTCTGTTGAAAGACAGCAGACTACGGTCCCACCAGTAAAAACAGGGAAGTTTTCAGCCAGTGACAGCTTTGCCTACAGAGAAAAAAAAAGTGTCACAGACTCACTTTATTAAACCATATGCTCATTGCCCTGTGAAGAAAGCAGGGTCACTAATTAGTTCATTCTGTGAAAGAAGCCCTTCCTGATCCCGTTGACTTTTGTCCCCCTGGTTAGCTCCAGCTATTTCTGTCATGCAACTTGAAAATCACTGGAGGGAGGAAGATCGCCATAACAACCGCTGAAATGATCTTGTGGAATGTGTCTAGTGGCACTGGAATAACCTGAATATGTGCTCCAGATGTGTCGGCTGTCAGGAAAAAAGTAAACACATCTGATGGACAGCGTATGACTAGATGGCCTCGAAGCGACTCCAGAGGCTGGGGCGCGGGGGAGGGGCCGCATGTGTGAGTAGGGGGGCGGCGGGGCGGGCTGGACAGAGCAGAAGGGAGGCGAGCCAGGAGCCGGCACGAGGCACCAGAGGACCTGGGGCCTGGGGCGGCCTGGGAGGACTGAGCGCGACTGTTCCGCCCGCGTCCCTCCCCTGAGTGGCCTCTGCGGGACTGCAGCGGCCTGTGCGAATTTCCGTCTGGCGCGGACTTGTGAGCATTTGGGAGCAAACTACAACATGAATGCTGAGGAAGGGTAGAAGAGAGGAGCGGGCTCGGAACGCTTTCTGTCTTAAATATTAATGGCAACATGTCTTTAAAGCATTCTGTCGCTGTCCCCTGGCCCCTACTCACCCTTTACCAAATGAATGGTTTTGCTCTTTTGCTCCATATGCATACTCAAGCACTCTTTTTATTAGGTGACTGGGTGATTACATTCCTGATCCGAGTATGTTGTCTTTTTTGATGGTGGTGTTGTTCCGCAGACTTTCACAAGTTGGACAAGCGGGTAGGTTCCCTAACCCAAAACATTTTTTTTTTTAATATTTTTCTAATAAAATACATAGAAATGACTAGAAAACACGATATAGGCCAAAACACATTCTCACCTTAGTTCCTATTCTCAGGGGTGTTTGCAAAGAGGAGGATTTAGATCTATGCCCAGTGCTGACATTCACAAACAAAACAGCAATTCTACAAACATCTTAACGCACAGTAGGCACTTGTTAAATATTTGCTGATCAAAATATTTTTAATGTACAAGATTCAACTACAAATGCTACTTGGGTTCTACATATAAACAGTGGCAGGGATTACTTAAAAAAATAAGTAACCAAGCTTAAAAATACTTAAGAAAAATAAATGGGAAGTTTATTTCCCCAGGGGAACAAAAATGCCCCCTTAAAGAAAATAAGAAACAGTATATTCACACTATAGTACACAAACCACCTACTTGTGCATGAATCCACCACATTTTAATGCCTATTTCTACTCCAATCATTTGTAGAATGGGACTTAAGTTTTACAGAATATGTATAAAAATATTCACTACATTTCTGCTATAAATGCTTGTATCTGTGAAAAGCCTAAAAGGTTTGTTGAGAAATTTAAAATCTATGTGAAAAGCTTTTCAAACAACATATTCCATATTTTCTTTCAAAAATTCCACATAATCATATTTCAATAAAATAACGGTTTTCCAACATAGTATAAACAAAAAACAAAACTGCATTGGAGGGCAATTATCTCTATAATATACATAGTTATCACCTTGGCTAAGGCAAGGCAGTATTCACCTAGTACAGTTGTCCCTCAGTATCAGGGTGGTAGGGATTGGTTCCAGGTCCCTCTGAGGATACCAAAATCTTCAAATGCTCAAATCACTTAAAAATTGGTGCAGCACTTACATATAACCTACACACATCCTCTTATACTTGAAATCATCCCTAGATTACTAATAGTTAATACAATGTAAATGCTATGTAAATATTTGATATACTATACTGTTGAGGCAATAAGGACAAGAAAAGATTCTATACTGAAACATCAGCAACAATGTAACATTTTCTGGATATTTTGCGCATTATTTTTGATTCACAGTTGGTTGAATCTGCGGGTGCAGAACCTGTGGATACAGAAGGCCAACTGTATTTTCATTCAAGGTGATTGCCAACTTACAAATCTTGTTTCCATTTCTAAGTATCTAAGTACATTTTCCTCCTTTGATAAAACTAATTTAGTGACTCAGATTCTGAAAGTAGATCACCAAAGGGAAAAAGAAAAAAGAAAACCATGAAAATTATTTGAGAGCAGGAAATGGAACAAATCTTCAACTTACTCTTTACTCTGTAATTCACACATTTAACCTGGCAGAGGAAGACCCTAAGGATTCTTGGAGGCTGAAAGACTTAAAATTTGAGGAATGAAAGAACAGCAAGGGTGAATGGCACTGCGTCTGCCTTCTAGAAACTGGATTCCACTGGCAGCTGGCTGAATGAAGCCAGTAACAGATTCATGGTCGTGGAAAATGTTTCATCCTCTAAACGAAAACGTCATTATTTCCTTGTAACAGAAACTGTACTTCTTGACAAGTTAGACAACCTAAAATAATCAATGTCAAGTTCCAATTTATAAAATCTGTTGGCAACCTATAAAAAAGAAATAATCTGTGTATTTGCAATTATTTGCAGAGCCTACTTTATTATTATTCCAGTCTAATCTATCCCCACTCCCAAATTAAAAGACTTCAAAGGGGCTGACAGATTTCCAAACAAAATGCCAAGCATTTAAGCCAAAATTATCAATGTGCACATTTGCACAATGAAGTGCCAAATGTCTAAAAGATGGATGAGCTTCAATGACCATTTTCATTCACCTTGGTCTTGGCATTCAACCAATAAGCAAACAGTTCACGTATATTCAAAGAACTGGAATATATCTGTATTCATTTGTGTGACACTTACTTATCTATTTAAAATTTCTTACACAGAACTTGCAGTTAACTTTTATGAGAAAAATGGCAAATAATGCATTGGTTCTCATGTCAAATTCAAAATAATGGTTTTTCAGTGAGAGGTTTTCTTGTTTGTTTTTTGGGCTTTTTGAGGGGTGGGGCAACGTTGGTTATTAACAGCATCACAAGGTTAGAATGAAATTAAACCTGGAGTAAACTTAGGAAGTATTCAAGTTCCAGGAGTTATAAGATACCCACATGAACAGATTTGGTGGCTGAACTCGACACACTTCTGCCCTTAATCTACTGTGTGTTTTAAAAACTCAATCAAGTGCTCCTGGGTTATGGTTCCTCAAACCACCAACTTTTCTTAGACAATGTCACACCAGTTGCATGAAGCTCCACAGAGACTCTCCCTAATGCTTTTCTGTTTTACTCCACTGAGCAAATAATGGCAATGGTTATAACACGCATGGGCTATTAGATTTGCACTCCCACCAAGCAAGATCTAGGAAACTTTGGAGAGTTTACCCACAATTTTTTTACCTTATCTATAGCTTTACAGACCAGACTTAACTATTAAGTTAAAGAAATCCAGAAAAGTTGAATCCTCAAGCAAAACAAAACAAAAACTAATAGGACAATCAGCAAACCAATCTATTAGAATTCCAGCTGGCTATGAGTAAAATACTGCAATGCGGCTTCCTGGATGTAGGATATTTCAACTGTCCATTTAGTAGGTTTCATTCATGAGCCCTTATTAAAATTACAAGGTAATCTTCAAAGGAAAAATATGAAACTATTACATGTAGTTAAATACCAGTAGAAGAGAAAATCTAGAAGGTTTTTTGAGGTCATCAGCCATGTGTCATGTTATCAAGGGAAAAGAAGCCATGAAGCAGCACAAAATTCAGAGAAAACCAGGCAATCTGTAAAACAGAACACAGAGAACACAATATGTTCTGCCCAGCTATAGAAGCCTAGAAGAGCTCCTTTCAAGAACATAGCTGTAACATTTGATCTGCTTACTATAATGTCATCAATGTAGGCAACAGATGACATTAATTTCTGAAGACCTCCACCCCACTCGTGTCCTGACTGTAAAACAAGTGCATCAATGAATCCTAACCCAAGTTCTATACTAAACACAGAATATTCTCTCAAGGATCTGTGAAATCCTCAAGACAAAACATACAGCACATTAATTCCCAAAATACATATTTTCCATACAGCATTTAGAGGTAGGAAGGAGAACAAAGTGGTAAGAGCTGAACAACCCCTGAGAAAAGTCCCTGAATCCAAATTCCTTCGTCTCTTTTTTTTTTTTTTTTTTTTTTTTTTGAGATGGAGTCTCGCTCTGTTACCAGGCTGGAGTGCAGTGGCGCAATCTCGGCTCACTGCAACCCCTGCCCAACAGGTTCAAGCAATTCTGCCTCAGCCTCCCGAGTAGCTGGGACTACAGACATGCACCACCATACCCAGCTAATTTTTGTATTTTTAGTAGAGACGAGGTTTCACCATGTTGGCCAGGATGGTCTCAATCTCTTGACCTTGTGATCCACCTGCCTTGGCCTCCCAAAGTGATGGGATTACAGGTGTAAGCCACCCCACTCTGCCCAAATTCCTTCTTATTACAGTCTAGGAATCAGTCTGACAGAAGTCAATCAATTCACCCAATGTCATGTTTATTTGTATCTGGAGAAGAATTGGAACAAAACCCTCCGGAAAGTGATATGCTTCCTCCAAATCCACCCTTCTCTTGCCACCACCAATTTCACTCCCTCCTCCCAAGTGACAACTGACCTATTCATCAGATGATAAGATCTTCTCTTAGAAGCACTCTGCCTTCAAAGAGGGCCAAGATTAACAAACAAATCCAAAAACACTCTTCTTGACAATTTCAACCTTCTGTCCCTATAAGCATTTTACCAGGATCATCAAAAAGTAAAGACCCACTTTGAGTCTGAACTCCATTCTTTTTCCATTTCCTGGAACAGTTGTTCTCAAGCAATGAAATGCCAAGAAGGATGAGAAAAAAACTAGCTTGGGAAGCCAAGAGCTTCGAGGTCATTAGCCTCAGAGCAGTAATGGTTGACTATATTCCTTTATAGTTCCTTTATCCTTAGTTCACTAAGGGCAAAGAACAATTTTTTTTCTCTCTGATGTTTTTCAAGTGTTATCGTCCTTGTAGGCCCATTATGGGGGCCTGACATGCTGGGAATTGCTGGTTATTTGGCCACTTGCCATAAGGAATTTTTACTACTGTACTTAAGACAAATGGTGTCCCTGACTCCAGAAGGAAGACCACTCCAAAGGCAATGATGGTTGACTAAGTAAGCCCTTCAAGAAAATCATGTGAACTCAAACCCTGCTTAAAACTTCCTCATTTCGTTTAGAATAGTAACTCTGGTCCTTAACATGGCCTCCTAGCCCCTTCCTTCCCTCCATAGTCTGATACCAGCTCACCAGCCTTACTCTACTACCTTCTCTCGGAACCACTTATAATGGCCTGTCCACACCTCCAACGTCCCAAGCAAGCACTCTCTAATCTCAGGCCTTCAGCCCTTTTGCAATACTCAGCACCCCCCTACCTTACCCGCAGACAACCTAGTTAATTTCTCTCCATCCTCCAGATCTCAGCTCAAACAACCCTTCAGAGAAATCTTCTCTGACCCCACAAACTGCATTTGGTGGTCACTGCTTTGTATTTTTGGATTCTGAGTATTATTCTATCTGGAAAATGAAGACTGGTCTCAAAGCTCAAAAAAACTTTGACTATCACTGGCCAGTTTAAAAAAAAAATCCCTTAAGGCAAAATACTTCTGATACTTGTAGTATTTAATTTTTCCTCTTTTTTTTTTTTTTTTTTTTTTTGAGATGGAGTTTCGCTCTGTCGCCCAGGCTGGAGTGCAGTGGCCGGATCTCAGCTCACTGCAAGCGCCGCCTCCCGGGTTTACGCCATTCTCCTGCCTCAGCCTCCCAGGTAGCTGGGACTATAAGCCCCCGCCACCTCGCCCAGCCAGTTTTTTTGTATTTTTTAGTAGAGATGGGGTTTCACCACGTTAGCCAGGATGGTCACGATCTCATGATCCACCCGCCTCGGCCTCCCAAAGTGCTGGGATTACAGGCTTGAGCCACCACGCCCGGCCTAATTTCTACTCTTAACTATACTAACAAAAAATTCAATGTTATACATTTTTGGAAGTGAACCCCAAATCCACTTGTTGGGGTCAATGTTCATTTATTTCAAACACTCCAAAAACAGATCAATACTTTTGAAACTGTAGCCACTTAGTACTCCTCCTTTCCCTGTGTTGGTTGCAATGAGTGACCGTTGCAGAAAAGCAAAAAATGCACCAGGCTTAGAGTCGGACTATGAGTCAGACCTTGCTACTACCAGCTGCCTGACCACAGGCAAATCCACTATCTTCTCTATGCCTAGTCACTCTTCTGTAGAAAGAACAATGCTACTTCCTTAGAGAACTCAGGAGACATACATCTTGAAGCCAGTGTTTGCCTTCCACAGTTAACATTTTACATTTTTGCCTTATTATCTAATAGTACTGGTCTCCTCACTCATTTGTGAACTCCATACAAGTAAGGGATTTTTAGTCTTTTTTCTCTATCACTGCATCCCTAGAGTCCAGTATAATGTCTGTCCTATATATAGTAAGCACTCAACGAAGAGTTTTTAAATAAATGGATTAAGAGACAGTGCAGTATGAAAATAGATTCCACCATCTCCATGTATTAGTTTTGCTTTTTTTTTCAAGAATTTTTTTCAATAATTCTTTGTAGAATTATTAACATATGATTAGTTACTATTCTTTCATAGAATTCAGCGTTCACTGGGATCCAGTCGGTCATGGATATCCATGGGTACTTAAGAGAAGTCTAGTCACTGAGTTTCATTCACTTATAGTGGCTTCATTCCTCTAGTATCACCAATTGTTCAAAAGAAGAACTGAGTTACAGAGTGTTGTGCAAATATCAACACTGTCCTTCCACACAAATGGAGAAACAATTCATATGGATGAGATGTTAGCAACAACTTCATATAATAGCAAACATTATTTGTCTTTTCTGCATGTCAAAATAGTTTAATATTTTAACTGATTGATTTTTAATCAATAGTGTTGATTTTTCTTTGTTAAGTATATTTATAATCATTTTACATGTAGTAAACTCACCTAATTCTCACCACCACCACCCCATGAGTTAGGTACCATTATTATGCTTATTTGATGCAGAAGGAAACCTCACTGCATTTGTGGTTATAAAAATTGTGTACTTGGCCGGGCATGGTGGCTCACGCCTGTAATCCCAGCACTTTGGGAGGCTGAGGCAGGCAGACCATTTGAGGTCAGGAGTTTGAGATCAGCCCAACCAACATGGTGAAACCCTGTCTCTACTAAAAATACAAAAAAATTAGCCGGGCATGGTGGCACATGCCTGTTAGTCCCAGCTACTCGGGAGACTGAGGCAAGGAGAATCTCTTGAACCTGGGAGGCAGAGGTTGCAGTGAGCAGAGATAGCGCCACTGCACTCCAGCCTCAGCAACAGAGCAAGACTCCGTTTCAGAGAAAAAAAAAAATGTGTACTTAATATCTATCTAGCAGAAAACCAGTGTGTGCAAGGCACAGTTCTGGTATCCTATTTTAAATATGAGGTTTAACTCTCTTGCCAAGAAAAACAGATTTAAGTTAAAGAGGTTTTACAAGAATTGGTGTCTAAAGTTGAATTGTTTTTTCCCAGACTTACCAGTTTGAGACTTGCTCTAATAGGATAAATCTTTCAACTGCAGGGAGTCTTCAGTAAAACACAGCACCCATCCCACCTAGTTAAGAATCCTGGCACTAGAAATCTATTTCACCCCACTCAGCAGGCTGCAGTACATAATTATTTTCATCTGGTTATAACACGAGGTAGTGAGTTTAATCTCTCAAAGCCTACAGGGATTGATTTTAGCAGTTTTAGAAATTGCCTCTCACGCTATGAATGTGCCTCACAGCAAGACGGTCCTGCTAATGGTTCCCAGATTAGGATCTGGAAGGACCAACGGCTTCCTCCTCTTCATAATTTCCTTTCCTTTGTGGGCCAAGTCTATGGTCATTCAAGGTATTCTCATGGCGCTGCTTTCAAAAACAATTTGTTCTGATTTAAATGAAGAATCAGAGGTCATTTTTTAAAGGTATAATCAATTATTACTGTAGCTGGAGTCTAATGAATGCATATATAAAGTAGACCATCAGAAACATATTCTTAGAAACATAAGGGATATATAAAAATTAAATAGAATCCCAAACAATAATATGGCCATGAACGTGAAGAAATCTCTAGTTTGTCTTGATTTTTAAAACTTTGGCCCAGCTCTTCCTTCCAGGTTTAAAAAAAAAAAAAAAAAAAAATCCTAGAAAACCCAGTTCAAGAATATATTTAATGTCTCCTTAATTCTTACTAAGCTCGACCCTACTCAATCAACCCTAATTTGTCCCAGGTTCTAAGTGAACCCTCCTCACCACACAAAGTCATCAGAAATGAAAAGAGGACACTGCTAATCACTAATTTTAAAGTGAAATTGCTACAAAGACTGGGACTAACAAATCCAATGAAGTAAAAATGATCTAATAATACATTTTTTTCAGTTTTTGGTAGAAGAACTAATCTCAAAAAAAAAAAGAAAGAAAAATATATATGCAAATTAAACTTCACTTCCTGCTTACAAAAGATTTAGAAAAGGCCCTTGGGCTGTCCACAGCATTGAGTGATAGCAGGCCACTTATATTAACAGTGACAACTACACGTCTAAAAGGTATTCAACTTACACACCTGGTTCAACATATGTTAGAATATTTTGGCTCTGCCAAAAAAAACTTTTTTGCCATATCATAAATTCTCTCCCCACTGTCCTGGTATCTCAGGTGAGAGACTACATAGGTAAGTTCTAAGAGTCAAATTTTTATAAGCATAGAGAAGTAACAAAACACTTTCAAAATGCTGCTTTCTTTTCATGTTTTTGAACCCAAAAAATGGACCCACAACAAAGACCTCAGTAATAGAAACCTGAAACACTATGAAACATAATCTTAGAAAACCATAATTCTGGCCAGGCTTGGTGGCTCACGCCTGTAATCCCAGCACTTTGGGAGGCTGAGGCAGGTGGATCACGAGGTCAGGCATTCGAGACCAGCCAACATAGTAAAACCCTGTCTCTACTAAAAATACAAAAATTAGCCCAGCGTAGTGGTGGGTGCCTGTAATCCCAGCTACTCAGGAGGCTGAGGCAGGAGAATCGCTTGAACCTAGCAGGCAGAGGTTGCAGTGAGCTGAGACCGCGCCACTGCACTTCAGCCTGACCGAGACTCCATTTCAAAAAAGAAAACCATAATTCTACCAGACTGGAAAGTCCTTGGTAGACTGCCAGGTTCTTCCATCTCCAGCCTCGAAGTCAATGCCTGGTGAAGAAGAGGTTCTCAAATGATACTTGTAGAATTAGATAAAGAAAACCTGAGAATTATTTAAAGTACTTTCAAACATGTTATCACACTGTGATCCTCTGAAGGTATACAAGACAGGTATTCTTGAACCATTTCAAAGATGAGGAGCCCTAACTTCAGAGCTATCAAATTAGCCTGGTCTTAGGGATCCTAAGGTTTTCTATTACCATCAACTCTGCCTCAACATTTAAAAAGCTCAGTGTTTCCAGGAGGTGGAGGTTGCAGTGAGCCAAGATCGCGCCATTGCACTCCAGCTTGGGCAACAAGAGCAAAACTCTGTCTTAAAAAACAAAACAAAACAAAACAAAAAAAACCTCAGAGTTACTACTCTTTCACTTTTGCTCTGCTTTCTGTATTTTATGATACCTGGTATAAAAACGCCAAAAGGAAAAGGTAACCAGATCACTCAGATGCCAAACCCTAACAAGATCACTACTGCCCTTTGGAGCTATCCAAGTCTGATGGCTCAGGCTACCAGGTATTTAGGTCTACTTAAATGAGGCATACATAACGTGATACTTACACTGCACATAAGTTTCAACCTACCACATATTTTTAACCAAAAATGTTTCTTTGGAATTTTTTTTCATGTACAGATCCATACTGACAGTTTAACTCTAGATAGACTTTTACAGGTAAAACAAAGCAGGCCCGGCATGGTGGCTCACGCCTGTAATCCCGGCACTTTGGGAGGCCGAGGCAGGTAGATCACTTGTAGTCAGGAGTTCGAGACCAGCCTGGCCAACATAGCAAAACCCCATCTCTGACTAAAAGAACAAAAATTAGCCAGGTGTGGTGGTGTGCGCCTCCCAGCTACCTGGGAGGCTGAAGCAGGAGAACTGCTTGAACCTGGGAGGCAGAGGTTACAGTAAGCCAAAATCATGCTGCTGCACTCTAGCCTGGGCAACAGAGCAAGACACTGTCTCAAAAAATAAAAAAAATAAAAAAAAAAGCAAAGAAATGCAAGTCGTGCCAGGCGCGGTGGCTCACGCCTGTAATCCCAGCACTTTGGGAGGCCGAGGCAGGTGGGAATCACCTGAAGTCGGGAGTTCGAGATCAGCTTGACTAACATGGAGAGACCCCATCTCTACTAAAAAGAAAAAATACAAAATTAGCTGGGCGTGGTGGCGCATGCCTGTAATTCCAGCTACTCGGAAGGCTGAGGCAGGAGAATCACTTGAACCCTGGAAGCGGAGGTTGCAGTGAGCCAAAAGCACTCCAGCCTGGGCAACAAGAGCGAAACTCTGTCTTAAAAAAAAAAAAAAAGAAAAGAAAGAAAGGAAAGAAAGGAAAGAAAGGAAAGAAAGGAAAGAAAGGGAGAAAGGGAGAAAGAGAGAAAGAGAGAAAGAGAGAAAGAGAGAAAGAGAGAAAGAGAGAAAGAGAGAAAGAGAGAAAGAGAGAAAGAAAGAAAGAAAGAAAGAAAGAAAGAAAGAAAGAAAGAAAGAAATGCGAGTTATTACCTCAAATTTTTTAGCTTCTGTGGATTTCACTGTAAAAACTGATCACCATAGAATCACATCACACTACCACATATGAATCGCAGAATGGTAAATCCAGTGTTTTCAGATTCCCCAACTTAGACTTCAAAGTAGACATGATCTTCACCTGGTGGCTCACAGTTGCTCTTAGGTAAAACTGTATTTCAACTATGGATTCAACATTATTTATAGAGTATTTATTGTATTCCTGGCTTATGCTAGGTTTGGCGATTCAAATATGAATAAAACATGACTCCTCACCCATGGGAAGGACAACATTAATAGTACTTGAGAAAGATACAAAGAAATACAAAAAGGCTATTGTATTGGTCTATGTGTGCCACAGATGTGGTTGCTACTTACAGTTTCTTAAGAAACACACATGAAAGAAAACTACTAATTTCACTGGTCAGTAGAGGTGAGCTAACAGAAGTTAGCTCTTACATAATTCCTCCTTGCAGAAAGAGGTGATACATAAAAGTTCCTAACAGAGTTCTCAACATAGTGGATTAAATTAACAACTCTGAATAATTTTCTCAGATGAAAGACATTAGAAACTTAAGGATTCTTTTCCTTAAAAGTGAAGCAATGATTCTCCAACAGTTTGTATATAATATACATATCTGAAAGTAATCTTAGTTGCTTTCAATACTGCTGAACCAATCATAACTAGCACTTGTTGCTAAGGTTATGCATCTTTTAATGCCCTGTTTATATTGTGCTATGTATCAATATGGTAAAAGTTGCACGCCATCACCCATTTTGTACCAGTCTTCCTTCTATGTAGTACTAAAATACTGCCCAAATTACTAGTTTTGAAAGCTATCCTAGAATAGAAATAAAATGCCCTACACCAAATATTAAGCAATGATAAACATTTAATTAACTGTGGCTCATTAGATGACTACCTATCTGAAGGGACCTATTATGTTTGACGCACACAGACCTGCAGGTGAGAAGAGAACCCCATGTGAGTCTAAAGCATGCTGTGCACTCTTTAGCTCTTAGACCAACCACTTCATTCCTTCTTAGGCACCATCACTATATGCCTATTAGGCATCCAGCTCTATAGTATGTAATTCTCTCCCAAAACTAGAAGCACGCTGGCTTTCAGTCATAAAAATTAAAGGCTGATTAGAAGATCCTCTCAACCTTACAGCCAAGAAAAATGTAATTTCCAATATATAAACTGAATTGAAAAGGATTTTTACAAATGATTAGTCAACCGATGTGCTGCATGCACCTACGTACAAACATGCACGCCTGCAAGCACACACCCACTACCACCCCATGACAGTTACCAGAAACTGCTCAACTAATCCCAGAACTCCTTCCAATGACTCAAGGCACAGTTGCAGGGTTCTCTTCTCAATGGCTTTTACCAATCTATCAATATTGATAAGAGCTGAAACCTGTTTTCCATCTTTAACTTACTCTATTCTTCAGATAAAGAGGTCTAAAGAAGAACCAAAGAAGTTACAAAGATCAAACAGGTAGTCAGTGACAGAGTCTGGGTTAGAAAAAATCCAGACCTTCTGCCTTCTGGTCCATACCACAGAGTCTATCTGCAATGTTTATCACATACCCACTAAATCTTACTATTCCTTAATTTATCTGTGTCCTAATCATTTAACTTCTTACCATCTCATTTTGGCAGCCACATATGCTCCTCTCCTTTTTGCTTTTACAGAATCCAATGCCCCTGGCTTAAAAGGGGAGAGAACTTACTGCCATTTCATATCCACAGGGTTAATGAATGCCCATAGTTAACATGGCGTCCTCCCTTAAGCCATTAGCTGTCACTCAAAAATTCACTCTAAAGCTTGATCTTTGCTTCTGCTCAGAAGTATTTATTCACCCTATCACAAGTGTTTTTCCTTTAATGTCACAATGGCAAAATACCACCGTGGTTGTATGCCTTTCCAAATACGCACATCTGTGACAAACACTATACAGTTTTGTCACTAAGACTAAAGAACTTAAATGGTAAGATATACCAAAAGCAAAAAAGAATTACCAGGTCAAGGGGCTGGGTAAAATTGGTATTCCTATGTTTGTTACCTGCCACAGAAACCAAGTACAATGTTTATAAACCTGACACCAAATAAACATTTCAATCATAGTTAATTCAGCAGTTCTACTGTCAAATGAGCCTACAGCCGCTCATCAGAAAAGGGTTACCACATGAATGCACTCAGATTGGAAAATACCTTCATTACTCTTTAAATACCAGAACAGATTTTGGCCGCTTTACAATAAACAGGCCTAACGTTATGTAGATAATATCGTATATAACAAAACCAGCTTTTTTGACTGAAATCCCACCAGTTCCACCACTGTAACCTCAGCTAGGGTAATTAATATTTTCGTTGTTCCTTCGATTTCACGTTTGAACACTGTATCTCTACTTCATGGGCAGAAATGACCTAATGGGCAATGTTCTAGACAAATTTAAAAAAAGGTCATGAATTAATGGGCAAAAGACTCCTTTCTTTAAACAACACATAAGCAAACCTGAATGACATCCACCATTTTAATGGGTTTTTGTCAGGCACTGTGCTGACCCTTACCCAAACTATGTCTTATTGAATCCTCATTCCAACCCTAAGCAATGACAGTTATTACCCTCCATATTTAAAAATGAGGAAATCCAGGCTTAAAGAAATTCTGTCCCTTGTCAAACTTCCCACAACATAGTTGGGATTCAAACCCAGGCCGTTCTGACTCCGATGCTTTCTATACCTTCACAGACTATGCTACTTCCACTACACTATAAATACTTAAAAATCATTTGTAAAAGTATTGTGAGGCCATGAGAGCCGTAACTAATTATTCCTCAAAATGTAGATATCCTGGCCAAACAGTATGTCCACAATCAAACCATCACATCATCAAAAGCTAATCAAACCCAGGGCATAAGTTGTGTGTGGGTCATTTAAGATAACAATGGAACCCTTATGATCCTTGAGTGGTTTCACCGCACTGTGGTATTCACCATGCCTTCTTATAAAATCAAAAATACAAAGTTTGAAAATGTTTAAACAATGAAAATAAAATACGTAAAAAAAGATAAAATACTTCAAATTAAAAGATTAATCCATGAAAAGATCTGCATGCATGATGGCTGCCCATTGCAAAAGATCTATTTCCCAAGCCTATGTCTGCAAGACATTATTATAAATTTTTTTCTTTTTTTTTGAGACAGAATTTCACTCTTGTTGCCCAAGGCTGGAGTGCAATGGCACAATCTCGGCTCACTGCAACCTCCACCTCCCGAGTTCAAGTGATTCTCCCGCCTCAGCCTCCCAAGTAGCTGGGACTACAGGCATGCACTACCACGTCCAGCTAATTTTCTATTTTTAGTAGAGACAGGGTTTCATTTGGTCAGGCTGGTCTCGAACTCCTGACCTCGGATGATCCACCTGCCTCGGCCTCCCAAAGTGCTGGGATTACAGGCGTGAGCCACGCACCCATCCTGCAAGATATTATTTAATGCACATATTTTTGGAGTTTTGAAGTTGCTTTGCCTTATGTTATTTTTACATATGAACCTCCACTATGAGTTTTATTATCTTGCAAACTGTTGATCTACCAAACTAGTAAGAGAAATTCACATAGAAAAGATGCTGGCATGAGAATTTCCAAAATAGTTCACGTAGACATAAGTATGATACTTTCTGCTCCTATGATAGGAAAAAGAAACTAACGGGTGTTTGGTACTTGTATTACACACATACCATGCTAGGAACTGTCACATATGTCATCTCAGAAATACTCTAGCATAAATATTATTATACCTACTTTATAGAAAACAGTGGGTCAAAAAGTAAAAGATGCTAAGGGCTGGGGAGGGGGAATGGAAGATTTACTGTTGAATATAGTGCCTCTCTGTGGAGGGATGAAAGTATTCTAGAATTAAATACTGCTGATATTTCCACAACTTTGTGAGTATACTAAAAACCAGTGACTATACACTTTAAAATGGTGAATTTTATCTCAATTTTACAAACTGAACAATCATGGTAAACATTAACATTTGGGAAATCTGGTTAAAGGATATATAGGTATATAGGAATTCACTGTATTTTTTTTTTTTTTTCCTGATTCTTGTGTAAGCCTGAACTTACTTGATTTTTGTTTGGTTTTGTTTTGTTTTTTGGAGTCTCTTTCACTCTGTGCAATCTTGCTGCAGTGCAATTTCAGCTCACTGCAATCTCCGTCTCCTAGATTCAAGTAATTCTCCTGCATCAGCCTCCCAAGTAGCTGGAATTACAGGTGTGCACCATCACACCCAACTAATTTTTGTATTTTCAGTAGAGACGGGGTTTTGTCATGTTGGCCAGGCTGGACTCAAACTCATAACCTCAAGTGAAGGCCTGAATTTATTTCAAATTTAATGAAACAACAATATGAATATATTTAACATTACTGAACTGTACACTTTAAAAAGCTGAGGGTAAATCTTATGTGTTTTTTTACCATAATTAAAAATCGATTTGACAGACAGATAATTGACTGATAGAGAGATAGACGAATTTGCCCAAGATTCTACCATAGTCAGTAGCAGAATCAGTATTCAAATTCAGGTCTTTACAACTCCAAAGCCAATACTCTTTCTCATAAGCCCAAAAAGGGCAGGGTTATAATTCTGTTTGTACTGGATAGTACTGAGATGTCATTTATGGTCGTTCAAAAGGTGTACACTAAGATACATTCCTTTTTTGTGTGTGTGTGTGAGTCTTGCTCTGTCGCCTAGGCTGGAGTACAGTAGCACAATCTCAGCTTACTGCAAGCTCCGCCTCCTGGGCTCAAGCCTCAGCCTTCCCTGCCTCAGCCTCAGATAACTGGGATTACAGGTGCACACTACCACACCCAGCTAATTTCTGTATTTTTAGTAGAGATGGGGTTTTGCCATGTTGGCCAGGCTGGTCTCAAACTCCTAAACTCAAGTGATCCACCCGCCTTGGCCTCCTGAGGTACTGGGATTACAGGCGTGAGCCACCATGCCCAGCCTACATTTTCTGAAGCTCCTTTTTTATAAATGAAAACTCTATTACCAAGTAAATGGGTTTTAGTAAATGTTTCTGTTTAGGTTTACTATGTAAGACTACAAATGTGTGTGGAAGGAGAAGAGGTTTAGATACTATGCTTTTCATCAAACAGTTACTCCCAATTGAACATTATTCAAAAACAAGCAGAATTCATGTTAGAATTCAAGCAGAAATTCACGTTAGAATTTTTCTTCCAAGTCAAAATGCCGTAACTGATAGTGCCATGAGTGTGCAATGAGTATGTGAAATATTTGTCGTTATCAAATTCTGGTTTCTACTCTAAGTTTTTTTGTTGTTGTTGTTCATTTAAAAATCTTTTGGCCAGGCAGGGTTGCTCACACCTATGAAGTAGGAGGATCGTTCGAGGCTAGGAGTTCAAGACCAGCCTGGGCAACATAGTGAGTCACCATCTCTACAAAAAAATAATAATAAATCTTGTAAGAGTTTAGCAATTTCTCGTAAGTTTTTTTTACATTACAAAAAAAAATTACAGACAGGAGTTTCAACACACATTTTAAGTGCTAGTTTACCAATCACTGACACAAAATCTGATGGGCGTTTGCATAGATGGGTATATCTGGGTTTGAATTGGGGACTTATGACTAAATACCATTAAAATGCCAACTGCATAAAATATTCATATGCCTTTACAAATCATGTTAAAAACGTTAAGAAGCAGAATTTAGTGTTCCATTTGTTAATCTGCAATCAAGTACACATCTTAAAAAAAATAAACATTTCTTTAAAAAAAAAATAATGTCAGGTAGTAATTCTAGGGGTGGGGAGCAAGAGTACTATTTTTACAAGTATTTTTCCTTTTTTCTTTTTTTATTTGAGACGCAGTCTCGCTCTGTCACCCAGGCTGGAGTGCAGTGGCGCACTCTCAGTTCACGGCAACCTCCGCCTACCAGGTTCAAGTGATTCTTCCTGCCTCAGCCTCCCAAGTAGCTGGGATTACAGGCACAAGCCACCACACCTGGCTAATGTTTGTATTTTTAGTAGAGACGGG
Organism: Theropithecus gelada; assembly: GCF_003255815.1. Lineage (NCBI taxonomy): Eukaryota > Metazoa > Chordata > Mammalia > Primates > Cercopithecidae > Theropithecus > Theropithecus gelada. Next base: position 64,795,941 of record NC_037683.1, on the reverse strand, counting down.
TTTTCGCCATGTTGGCCAGGTTGGTCTCAAACTCCTGACCTCAGGTGATCCACCCGCCTCGGCCTCCCAAAGTGCTGGGATTACAGGCATGAGCCACTGCACCCAGCCATTTTTCATTTTTTTATATCAATAACTATCCGGTCATTTCCAGGAAAGGTATTATAGATATTTGGGGCAGAACAACTCATCATTGTGTGTAAATTACTCTGCCATCCTGATGCTGCAGTGTCCTTGACCCACTAAATAGCAGGAGGCAGCCCCCCAATTCAGTCATTTGTGAAAAAACAAATCACCCGAGATTTCCAAACACTCTGTGTAGGTAGCAGCACTTCCAGGTTCAGAACCCAAACAAGCTTTAACACCTTCCACCTGTTAGTATTTCACTGTGAACTGATGAGTAGGAAGTTCCTATCAGTCAGGCTGGGGGCCAACCCTCCCAGGCACTGCCAGGATGCCCCATGTTTTGAAATAACTTTCTCTTAGGCGGCCTATCAGCATAAATTCGGATTTCTATCATGTTATTCTTAAAACCAAACATACCTGCATTCATTAGACTGACACCATAAAAACTCTAAGAGAAATGGCATTTTTTTAAATGGAGGGACCTTTGAATGATTCAACACCAGCTTTTTACAGTTACAGTCCTCAGAAGTCACATGGCCTAGACCATGGAGCTTCTCAAATGCAACAAGTCATAATATACATATTAGAAAGAAACCACTGGTAGTTCAGTTTTTAAAATAGGAAAATTATACCAGGAATCCAAGCCCCACGTTCCAGAACACAAAATGTTCAAGTTCAATGCCTCTGCATACTTAAGTTACCATATGACAGTAACAATGCAGAATTTATAAAAACTAATTTAGTATGAAATTAAAAACACCTAAGTTTGAAATACAGTTTTGGTGAATTTCTAACTATAAAAAAATGAAAGAAAAGATGCTTCAAAGTAATACATTAACTTAATAAGAGGAAAGAAAAATCCAGTATTTTCAGTGTTAAATTCTAAACCATTATCAGTAACAGAATTGTACAATCTTTTCACTATTTCCTTAGCAACCAAAAGGTCTGTTCATTAATAAGAAAAGTCATTGTATTTCTCACTTTGAAAAATATTTGTCACCAATTCTGTGGTATATTCTTTCCCAAGTTCTGACTATTATCGTGTAAGTCTACCACGCAACACAGCACAGCGCTAAATACCACAATCTATCACCAGCATTAACTACTCCCAGTCCTAAGACTTTAATTTCAACAAGGCTGCAGCTCAGAGACCGAAGACTGGTAGAGTTTCTCTTCCAGCAGGCAAGGACAAGGACCACATATTTTCCTACATGCTGGTGCATATGAGAAACTGTTTGCCGCCCCAGTCATAAGCATAAGAAAGGATTTCTAAGTTCGTGAAAATTCTACAATACACTTTTACAAAAGAAGTCCCAAATTATTTTAGACCAATCCACGAAGAGTAAGTGACCAAAGCACCAGCAGGTTTTCCATAAGCCACAATCTTTTGAAAACTTTGAGTAAAAAGAAATCCTATAAAATTTTGGTATCACAGCGCTAGACCATTGATTTCCAATTCACAGATGAAATATCTCAGTCAAAACTGCAAAGGCAGTCAGTATTAGTGTATAATTACCGGTAAAGACAGATGTGCTTTGAAAACACCCAAAACTTTTCTTCCCTGAAAGCACACTATTCCTGCAAAACACAAAGTAGATAATATATTTAAAATAGTAGTATCTGTTCACAATGTCAAGTTGCTGCATGGTAGAAAACAATCTCTGTAGCAGGTCCTCAAGATAAAACTAAATGTGAAGACGTATGCTGCGGTAGGTCTACTTTCCAATTACTAGAAGTAAGCATACAAGAGATATAATTAGTTATGACACTAGGACAGGCATACATGTTTCAACACACACGCAGCTCAGAACAAAATTTTTGGCACTATATGACAGAGAACTTAAACCAAAGACTCAAAGAAAGGTTATGGAGTGTGTGTCTTTTTATTTATTTATTTATTTAAAACTTGCCACATCAAATTATATTTTTTACGTTTTAAGCATATTTTGATTTGTTTAAACATCTCTCTAAAGATTTCTCAGGGGGGCGGGGAGAAACAACCCTGCAGCTTTCATTGAGCCTACAATACAAATTAAGGAAGTTGACTTTATAAAATTCATTTGGTTAAAAAAGAAAAAAGAATTGACCAAACACATTTAGGAAATTTTGACGTGCTAGTCACAGGTTTCTCAATCAGAAATAGAACACTGAATTCTAAGACTAAAACATACAAGGTAGTGTAACTTAATTTTGACAATTGAAAGCTTGTCCGAGATATACCTAGATATCCCAAAACCATAACCGTTGAGCAAGGCTTTAAAAACTAAAACACGCTGGGCGCGGTGGCTCACGCCTGTAATCCCAGCACTTTGGGAGGCCGAGGCGGGCGGATCACAAGGTCAGGAGATCGAGACCATGGTGAAACCCTGTCTCTACTAAAAATACAAAAAATTAGCCGGGCGCGGTGGCAGGTGCCTGTAGTCCCAGCTACTTGGGAGGCTGAGGCAGGAGAATGGCAGGAACCCGGGAGGCGGAGCTTGCAGTGAGCCGAGATTGTGCCACTGCACTCCAGCCAGGGGGACAGAGCAAGACTCCGTCTCAAAAAAAAAAAAAAAAAAAACTAAAACACAAAACTATTATATAAATCTACTAGTAAATCATAATCCAGTTAGGATCATTTATTCCTTAATAAAGACAGAACAATGAAAAGACCATAAAGATATACCTGAGAATCTACAGAGCAGCATATGAGGTAGATGTGTAAACAGTTGATTAAAATAAAGTGTGATTAAGCTCATATGAATCACTAATTCAGGAAGCTGGAGAGACAAATTACATAAATACATAAAAAACTGATATCCTGTAAGAAACTTCTGTGTTCAATCTCAAAAGACTAAAACAACAAATATTCCAAAGCATCACTTTTCTAAGTCTCTGTTCAAAGTAAATGAAATCTATGATGCAGTAGCTTATGAAATCACAACAAAATTCAAACTCTTAAGATATTCTAATTAGGAAACACCCAATATTAATAAATGCTGCCTTTTCCCTTAGCATCTTATCAAATATAAATTTCTTTTGCTGAGAAAATTAACCTAAAAACAAATTTTAAGTTAGAAAGGTTCAAAATATCAAGGTAAAGAGAAGGCACCAAAAAAAGGAGGCAGACTTCAAGTCTGACAGCTTCCATCTCCCAAGTCATATACTCAATCTACAAATGAAATTCCATCGATGAAGTCAGGTGTAGTGAAGAGGAGTTATTGTGAACGGGTGTTGGAAACATAAAGCTTGTAATTAAGTGCATTCTTGAGTATAATAATCCACCCTGGAACAAGATAAAGCATTCAGAACCTATCCAATGCAAAACAGCTAGATGTTATACTCCCACAGGAGTTACAGTACGTGACAATGAATTATGAACCAAATCCCATCTTATGAGCCAAACGGTCCATGAAGACAGAACAAACAGTCCCTCCAAAGACAGTGTTAATTATGCCCTCAGGTTTTGGTCCAGCAGAACTTTACATCTTAAAACAGGGTCTGCTAAGGACCCTCTCTACCTTCACAGAACAACGTAGGAAATCTAGCATATTAGTTATATAAGACCTTGGGATTTGGTTAAAAGAAAGCACCCAGGAGATTTCAACTAACACGAGAAAGGTTTGACCCTCAAGTTTACAGGCTGAGCATGCTAAATCCAAAAATTATAAAATATTCTAAAATCCCACGCTTTTTGAGTACCAATATGTCTTAAGTGGAAAATTCCACACCTGACACCATTGCTTTCTGATGTCCACATACACAAACTTTGATTAAGGTATAAAATATATCATACAATATTACCTCCAGGCTATGTGCATAAAGTATATAAGAAAAACAAATGAATTTCATGTTTAGACTTAGGTCCTATCCCTGAGATATCCCATTATGTATATGCAAATATTCCAAAATCTGAATAAATCTGAATTTTGGTCCCAAGCAGGTCAAATACCAGAGGCTCAACCTGTATGTCCAACACAGGTTGTTCTAGCTTTCTTTTAAATGAGAAAGTTCCACAGTTTCAGAGAGCCCCAGAGAGGAATGAAGAAACAAATGTAAAATTAGCTTTCCTGGAGTCAAATTTATTTCATTTCGTTTTATTTCCCGAACTCTCATTGCCCCCCTAAAAAATCTATAAACTTTCTAGAGCCTGACTTCACAAAGCAGACTGAATTTTCAGAATTGCTGGTTGTATTTTTAACAATAAAATGATTCCTAGATCTGCAGATTCCATGCAAAAGAATTTTTTTTTTTTTTTTTTTGAGATGGAGTCTCGCTCTGTCGCCCAGGCTGGAGCACAGTGGCGCAATCTCGGCTCACTACAACCTCCACCTCCCAAGTTCAAGCGATTCTCCTGCCTCAGCCTCCAAAGTAGCTGAGATTACAGACGCACACCACCATGCCTAATTTTTGTATTTTTAGTAGAGATGGGGTTTCACCATGTTGGCCAGGCTGGTCTTGAACTCTTGACTTCAAGTGACCCACTCGCCTCTGCCTCCCAAAGTGCTGGGACTATAGGCGTGAGCACCTGGCCCCATGCAAAATTTGCATTTTATACTGTGAAGACGAGGTTGTATACGAATTGGAAGAAATTCAATAACACAGATTTTTCCAAAGCGCTAAGTAATGCTTTTCTTAATTGATAACCAAGAAGTCAACATAAAGAAACCAATTAGTATTACCTCAAACCATAACTTGCTGGAATTCAAAAACAAACCTTAAAGTACAAAAAAATAAAGCGCTAACTAATGCTTTTCGTAATTGATAACCAAGAAGTCAACATAAAGAAACCGATTAGTATTACCTCAAACCATAACTTGCTGGAATTCAAAAACAAACTTTAAAGTACAAAAAAATAAAATCACGGTCCTCTTTGGCAACTACTTTTTCCTTTGACTTTTGTCAAAGACCAGTATGAATAAGACTGTCCTACAAATAGTGTTATATGCACAGATTTGTACTTCACTAGCTTTCTGATGTCTAATGTCACTAGTATTTGTTTATGCCCCCCACACACAGATTTGCTCAACTAAAAAAACAGACAAGGTAGGTTATGTGTCAGCCTCTCTAATTTCTAACCTAAGAGCGATATATAAAACTATTTTGTATCATGAAGCACTCATGCAGTCTCACATCTTAGTTAAAACTTTTCTTGATATCCTTTGCCTTTAGAAGCCTTCTCAGGCTTCAAAATTTTACTTAGAATAGAAGAAATTCACTCTGTAGTAGAATTTACCAGGTACTTACCACATAGAGCTGGCTACAAAGGGCTACAAAATAATAACACACTTTGGTCAGTGGAAAGATATTTATAAGCATGCATGTATGGTATGCATGAATCTATAAATGCACAAAATATGATACCAATTCTTATACACTGAAATGGCTTTTTATAGATTTAAAGAAGCCCCATAACTAGTGGGGGAAAAGAATCAATGTCAAAATTATCACCTTAAGACACTGTACTTCTTCCAACAATGTTGGAAGCACAGTGGAGCACAGTGGAGCAACAATGTTGGAAGATGCTCCAATAATGTTCCAATGTTCCAACAACGTTGTTCAAAATATTTCTAGAACTCATCATCTGTAAATACTTCTAGGGCCAACTTGTAAACTATAGTGAAAAATCAGTTTTGTCTTTTTTTTACAATCAAAAATAGGCTGGGGGTGGTGGCCCATGCCTGTAATTCCACCACTGTGGAAGGTGCAGGTGGAAGGATCACTTGAGTCCAGGAGTTGCGATGCTAGCCTGAACAATACCTCAGGAAGCTGAGATAGGAGGATCGCTTGAGTCCAAGAGTTCAAGGCTGCAGTGAGTTAGTATTGCATCACTGCACTCCAGTCAGTGTGACACAGGGAGACTCTGTTTCTAAAAAATAAAAAATAAATCAAAAATAGAATTATCTTGTTTTATCACCCACCAAGTAAGTTCATTAGGCTTAACACCAAAAGACTTTTGAAGATTCAGAAAATCAAAGCTTATGACTAGAAGATTTGCTAGCACCAAAGATGCTTAGAAGAACTAGACACAGGCTGTCTGAAATCAATGTCAAATGAAGAGCTCCAAAAGCATTTTAAGCTATGACACCATCACTGCATCATCTTCTAGGGTGACTATTTTACAAATAATAATACTTATTTGTAATTGCTTATTTGTGGTTTTCAAATTCCCTTAGTGTATTCATTAGGATAGTAATTATTTCAATGTTTCATTCAAATTTATTAATCCTGTCAAACATTTTAATAAAATAAGTTCCTCAAATATTATAAATTTTCATTTCACTTAAAAAGTATTTAAAATCAGAACAGTGGCTGGGTACAGTGGCTCATGCCCATAATCCCAGCACTTTGGGAGGCCGAGGGAGGAGGACTGCTTGAGCCCAGGAGTGTGAAAACAGCCTGGGCAGCATAGTGAGACCCTGTCTCTACAAAAAAAGAAAAAGTTAGCCAGGCATGATGGTTCATGCCTGTAGTCCCAGCTACTCAGGAGGCTGAGGCAGTAGGATTGCTGGAGCCCAGGAGGTCAAGGCTACAGCAAGCCATGATCATGCCACTACACTCTAGCCTGGGTGACAGAGTGAGACCCTGTCTCAAAAAAACAAAACTAAAATGAAAACCTAACTTTCTTCCAAATTCTAAGCATACCATTTCCTTATTTTCCTGTGTCTTGAAAATCACATATAAGTCACACTGCCTTATTATGCAAAAGCACAAAATCTGTAAAATAGCCTGACTACAGAGATACATTTTGCTTTAAACAAAGTTAACCATCCTGTCCAGATCATGCTCTATCCAGTCTCAATTTTTTTGACAGCACAACGTTTCCCTTATATATACATAATGCACACTATAAAACACAAAAATAGGTGAACAAGATAAATCAAATTTCTAATATATTTTCCCCCACATCGTAAAGGATGATTTCTGCATACCCCTTGGAGTGTTTACATCTATCCTGGAAACCACTGTTCCAACTGAGCTAAGCATAAGCAGTTGAGAAAAGTCCAGCAGCAGATGCCATAAATAACTCTCAATGGTTATAATAACTAAGACTTGATAACTATTGATAAAGAATCAGTTCATGTTCACAAGGACAATCATATGTGAGATATTCATCCATTCATTCATTCAATAAATATTTGTTGAGTGTTGCTACAGGTAACGGAAATGTATAAATTAGCAAGACAAAGGACCCTGTTCTTATGGGGCTTCATGGTGGTGGGACGATAAACTACACATAAACAAAAAAATTAAATATACTTCCAAGTGGCAGTAAGTGCTATAAAGAAAAAAATCAGGGTAAGAGACCAAAGAAACATACACTGATAGGGACACAGCAGTGAAGGTCGACAGGAAGGTCTCTTTGAAGGACTGACATTACAGAGAAGGCTCTAGTGAAATGAGGGAGGAAGCCCTGCGAAAGTGTGAAAAAAGAACCTTACAGGCAGAGAAAAACCCCATGTAAAGGGCTGAGGTAGGTACCAGCTTAGCAAAGTTCTATGGCCTGTGGAAAATCAGCAAGGCTGGAGCAGAGGGAGCAATGGCAGGAAACAGCGTCAGAGTTGGGCTGGGTCGCAAACATTACATATCCCTTTCAGTGATGGTAAGGAGTTGGGATTTCACTGCAGGTGTGATAAGAAGTCACTGGAAGGTTGTGAGGTAAGAAGTGATCCACCTGTGGAAAGTCTTCTAGGAGCAGTAGGAGGAGAGAGGCAAGGGTAGAAGCACTAGGCCACTTAGAAGATACAACGATATTCCGGGCAGGGTAGAGTGTGGCTCGCGCCTGTAATCCCAGCACTTTAAGAGGCCCAGGCAGGCAGATCACTTAAGGTCAGGAGTTCATGACCAGCCTGGCCAACGTGGCTAAACTCCATCTCTCCAAAATCTAGCTGGCCGTGATGGCATGCAGCTGTAGGCCCAGTTAGCCAGGAGGCTAAGGTGGGAGGATCACCTGAGCCCAGGGAGGTCGAGGCTGCAGTGAGCCATGATCATGCCACTGCACTCCAGCCTGAGTGATGGGAGTGAGACCCTGTCTCAAAAAAAAAAAGATTATAATGACGCTCATTTTAACTAGCCCTTTGATTTTCAACGTAACTTTCTAATTACATTTTAATCCAAGTTCTACATTTCCTGTGCAATTTCTGCATTCTCTCCAACACCTCCCCTCACTTTATTTTCATTTCAGACACATCTTCAAATTTAAAATTTGCAGCTGGGCGCTGTGGCTCGCGCCGGTAATCCCACTTCTTTAGGAGGCTGAGATGGGTCAATCTCTTGAGGTCAGGAGTTCAAGACCAGCCTGGCCAACATGGTGAAACCCCATCTGTACTAAAACTACAAAAATTAGCTGGACATGGTAGTGCATGTCTGTAATCTCAGCTATTCGGGAGGCTGAGGCAGAATTGCTTGAACCTGGGAGGCGGAGGTTGCAGTGAGCCAAGATTGAGCCACTGCACTCCAGCCTGAGCAACAGAGGGACACTCTGTCTCAAAAAAAAAAAAAAAGAAAGAAAAAAAATTAAAATTAAAATTAAAATTTGGAGTTTGTTAAGCTCTGTGGGTTTAAATAATAAAATTCTCACGTTATGCTTGTACTATGACTGCTCACATGTCACCTGAACTTAAGGATGTAAGGATAAAAGTCGGACTGGAGCCTAAGGAAACCAGGATGGCAGGCTGCTTCCCGGACCACCAACTTCTGTCCTGCTGCCTAATATCAACTGGATGTTTGTTCAGCGTCTTTCCTTTCTACTTTCTCTTCCCATAACAAATTATTCTTGATGTTAAAGTGTTTTAAAAGGAAGGAAAGATTGAAAGGTAAAAAAATGACACTAATTGGGAAGCTGCTAGAATTAACCAACGTGAAGTTAAAGGTACAGCCAGCTTTAATTTTCTGGTCCATAAAATAATACCGCAAATAAATGTTGAGCATCACACAATGCAAAGAATTACAAAGAATCTTTGAAACCAGACTGGGCGCGGTGGCTCATGCCTGTGATCCCAGCACTTTGGGAGGCCGAGGCGGGCGGATCATGAGGTCAGGAGATTGAGACCACATTGCCGGGCACCTGTTGTCCCAGCTACTTGAGAGGCTGAAGCAGGAGAATGGCGTGAACCCAGGTGGCGGAGCTTGCAGTGAGCCGAGATCGCGTCACTGCACTCCAGCCTGGGCGACACAGCGAGACTCCGTCTCAAAAAAAAAAAGAATCTTTAAAACCTAATCTTAACCCTTATTTTAGGATGGAAAAGAGACACAGAAAACAGATACAGAGATTAAATACACATACTCCCTCTTGATTTCTAGAGCAGTTTATTCCACCTGTATATAAAGTCAATCTCAGATCAACGTATTTCTCTATAAGGTATTTAACAAAAGAAACTTTCTCTACCAGGTATTTAATAACTAGTTTATAAGTCTTTTTTTCTCATAATATATATCCTTTTTTCCACCACTTCCACTTATCCATATATAAAATATGTTATGCGTAAGGTGGTAGCATGAGGTATCCCCCAAGAAAATTTGAAATGAGTGAAATGAGACTGCCATCTGCATTAGATCCATAAAAAACCAAACAGATGCAAAGTCACCTTAACAACTAGCTCCCAGGACAGTTGCCTAATATCTGCTTGAGAATATTAACATATCTAAAGAAAAAGAAATTTGTCTATAACAAGGGCAATGGTAGGAGAAAAAAAGCAAGGGGGTAAACACCGTCAATACTCTTACAAGCACAGCCCAGGAAAGGAGTCCAAAGTGTGCACTGTGAACAACACAGGCCACTGGAAAGAATTTCTTTATAGGAGGAGGAGACCCTCGGGCCCCCATCCCATCCTTAATATTCTCTGCTGAAATTCCAACCTCATAAAGAGATGAACAACATTTGGATTATAATCTGACTCCCCATTTAAATTTGCCTGCCAAGGAGAGGATGTACTAATCATTTCAATACAAGTACATGAGTATGCCACCTCATATGGTATACAGATATATACATGTTCACATGGTGCGTGTGTGTGTGTGTGTGTGTGTATGATCTCTATCTCTCAGTTGAATAAAGTGAATGTATCCACGAAAAGGTGATGTTTTTCAATGGTATGTTAACAAAATTAGGCTCCTAAGGCATATGAAGACCAGAGGCAGACCAAGGATCATGGTGAATTCTTTAAAGATAATGAGTTTCCCTTTACCAGTGAATACTGTGATCTTTAATATGAGGGTGACAGCTTCTACTTCATCTGTAATACCTATGGCACCTAATAGAGTATCACATACATCATAGAAATTCAAATGCTTGTCAAATTATTGTATTCTAAAATAAAAAAAGGTTATACTTTGGAAAATGAAGGGAACTAGAAGTCCCATGCCTATGCCAAATGTAAGCTTGAACATCAAAACCTAACAATTTTTAAAAGCATCTTTTTTTTTTTTTTTTGAGACGGAGTCTCACTCTGTTGTCCAGGCTGGAGTGCAGTGGCGTGATCTCGGCTCACTGCAACTCCGCCTCCTGGGTTCACGCCATTCTCCTGCCTCAGCCTCTTGAGTAGTTGGCAGTACAGGCACCCACCACCATGCCCGGCTAATTTTTTGTACTTTTTTTTTCAGTAGAGACGGGGTTTCACTGTGTTAGCCAGGATGGTCTCGATCTCCTGACCTCATGATCCCCCTCAGCCTCCCAAAGTGCTGGGATTACAAGCATGAGCCACTGCACCTGGCCACATCTTTTTTATTTTTACCAAATCAGTACACAATTGTCTAACGTTGTTTCATGCAAATCTGCAGCAAGTTATTCTACATATAGTAAGGAAACATTTATTTGCTGGCTGCTAATAGATGTATTACCTTAGCATATCTGTACTTCAGGAATACAATTTGACAGTCACACTAGTAAAACAGTAAGTAAGACACTCAACATTCATCCATGCCATCCATAAATATATGTAAAAAACCACAAAAAAAATTTATCAAGTATTATCTATTGCAAAATGAAAGTACATTCATGGTAAACCCTGCCCTTCCCCTCCAAAAAAATTTCAGTTAACTATACTACTCTACCCTCTATTCTGCCTTCTACCCTCCCGCATAAGGAAGCAGCAAACTATCAGTTTCTCATGCATGTTTATTCACACTCTCTCTCTCTCTCTCTCTCTCACACACACACATATACCCCCTAATTCTAGCATATCTAATTATCATTGTCCTTTGTACACAAATATGTCATGTCAGCGACTGGTTGCTGTTTATGGACAAAAGGGAAGCTTCAAAGACCAATGCACAGATATAAATTCTTGATGTGAAAATATTTCTTATTTATTCTTTTAGAGACAGGATCTCACTATGTTGCCCAGGCTGGACTTGAATGTCTAGACTCAAAATGATTCTCCTGCCTCAGCCTCCCAAATAGTTGGGACTACAAGCATGCACCACTGCACCCAGCCCTACATGTAAATATATTTCTTACAAAGAACATTTATTGGGTGAAAAATATGGCTCCAGACATGGTAGAACTTCTGGGTTTAAAAAACATTTCTCTGCTTTTTAGTATCCTTTAGCGTTAATGCACATTAAGGGAAATTAATGTTTTAGTCTATCAAAAGCCAATTCAGCTAAGTATGATTCCTTTTAAATCACCATTTTGAATCAGAGAAAGATCTGAACTATCACACTGTACTTCCAGAAGCCTACCTGTTAGCATACGTGTTGATAGAATGAACTTCTCTAATCCTAGATGGTGAAATGTATATTACAAGGAGATTAGATACCATAGGCTGAGAACTGAGCGGCCTTTCTTTGAGCAAATGTATTGTTTCAGTTACTTACATTCTTTATGTCCTCCAACCACATAAGATACCAAATAATAGCATATATGATTTTGTCAGTCCATACATATAAAACATATGTCTAAACACATGTCAAAATATGTCATAAAGAATAGAAAAGTAACATTAATGTTTTCTTATGAATAAAGTGTGTCGATTGGGATAAATGTATATGTAACCAAAATTCACATCTGGTGAACATAAAATTTTTACCATAACAATTTTTAAAAGTGATTTCAGGCCAGGCACAGTGGCTCACACCTGTAATCTCAGCACTTTGGGAAGCTGAGACGGGCAGATCACCAGGTCAGGAGTTCAAGATCAGCTTGTCCAACGTGATGAAGCCCCATTTCTACTAAAAATACAAAAAAAAATTAGCCGGGCGGGTTGGCAGGTGCCTGTAATCCCAGCTACTTGGGAGGCTGAGGCAGGAGAATCAGTTGAAACCGGCAGGCAGAGGTTGCAGTGAGCCGAGATGGCGAGTGAGATTCTGTCTCAAAAAAAAAAAAAAAAGCAGTGATTTTAAATCCTCTACAGAATTTTAACAGAATTGTTTGCCCTAGGAAAAAAAAATTTATCCTTAAAATACATCATATCATTTTAAATTAGATAATTACTCTTTATGTAACACATGAACACTTATGATGAAAAAATGCACGCTCGCCTTGTATAAATTCAAACAGTTAGATATCTAATTAATAGTTGATGCTGACTAAATAATGAAACTTTTGTCTAAAGTAACTGGCAAAAGGCCAGAAGCAGACAATGCAGTGAAGAATGGTCCATCAGAATTTCAGAAAAGCAATTACTTAGATGAAAATAAATATCAGCCTTTATTAGCATGAATAAAGAGAAAATTAGAACTGTAAGGGAACAAATATTTCTTTTAATTCAACAATGATGCAATAGAGCTGCCTCCAAATTAAGTTACCTTTCATTTGCTCTCAAATTTCTCTAATTCAACAATGAGGTATTTTAATTACAAAATTTGCCAGGTAAACTGTAAAGCAAGCTCATGTTTCCAAATATGCCATGCCAGATTTGAACACGGTTATTTATTTAAAACTTCACTGGACCACTTATTTTGGGTTTGGAGATCATACAATAATTTTCAGTTTTATCTCTGTTGGTGTTTTTCTAGTCATGACGGGATGTCTAGGAAGACAAATTTTCTCAGTAATGGTTTTCTTCCCCCTTTCCTTTTGAGGTATTTATAAAACCAAAAACAATTATTTCTGGGTACTTAATTCCACCCTCCAGGGCATGAAGTGTGTCTCTTATCATACGGAACACCTAGAATGCTTTTAAACTCAATGATAATTAAGAAACATCAAAGTAAAACCAGGGTGTTTCACAGGCAACTAGGAGCTATCATCTTTTGGCTACTGAATGACATATTTCTTGTCCCCTGGAGTACTACCAAGAGTTTTTTACCTAAACAATAGAATGTACTTTTTTAATGTAGCCTTTACTCTTCTGAGGATCAGACATATCCGAGCTTTAAAAGTAAACTGCTAAAGGCAACAAAAGCAAGAATAGACAAATGGAACTGAATCAAACTTAGAAACTTCTGTGCTGCAAAAGCAAAGGAAACAATCAGCAGAGTGAAGAGATAAACTATAGAATGTGAGAAAATATTTGTAAATCATATTTCTGATAAGGGGTATCCAGAACATATAGACAACTCCTAAAACTCAACAACGACAACAAAAAACCTCATTTAAAAATAAGTAAAGGACTTGAATAGATATGTCCACAAAGAGGATATATACAAATGCCCAATAAGCATGTGAAAATATGCTTAACATCAAGAATCAAGGAAAGGCAAATCAAAACTACACTGGGATATCACCTCACACCTGTTAGAATGGTTACCATCGAAAAAAACAGAAAATACTAAGTTATGAGGTTGGAGAGAAATTGGAACCCTTGTGCACTGCTGGCAGGAAAGTAAATGATGCTGCCCCTATGGAAAACAGTATGGAGGTTCCTCAAATAATTACAAACTACTGTATGATCCAGCTATCCCACTTCTACGTATATGTCCAAAGATTGAAAGCAGTATCTTTTAGAGATATTTGTATACTTATATTCACAACAGGATAATTCACAAGAGCCAAGAGGTGGAAAGCAAACTAAATATCTATCTACAGATGAATGGAAAAAGAAAATGTGGTATATACATATAATGAAATATTCAGCCTTAAAAATGAAGACAATTCTGTTATATGCTACAACATAAATGAACCTTAAGAACATTAAGTTTCTAGCTAAGTGAAATAAGCCAGAACAAAAAGATAAATATGTACTGCATGATTCCACTTCTATGAGGCATATATAGCAGGCAAACTCTTAGAAACAGAAGCTAGAATAATGGTTTCCCAGAGCTGGGGGAAAAAGGTAAACGGGAGTTTTCATTCAAAGGTTAAAAAAATTTCAGCTTTGCAAAATTAAAATGTTCTAGAGATCTGCTGTACATTAAGTTACAGAAAACACTACTAAACTGTACACTTAAAAATGGTTAACATGGGACAGGCACGGTGGCTCACGCCTGTAATCCCAGCACTTTGGGAGGCCCAGGCGGGCGGACTGCCTGAGGTCAAGAGTTGGAGAACAGTCTGGCCAACATGGTGAAACCCCATCTCTACTAAAAATACAAAAAAATTAGCCAGTCATGGTGCCGTGTGCCTGTAATCCCAGCTACTCGTGAGGCTGAGGCACAGGAACTGCTTGAACCAGGGAGGTAGAGGTTGCAGTGAGCTGAAATCACGCCACTGCACTCCAGTATGGATGACAGAGGGAGACTCCGTCTCAAAAAAAAAAAAAAAGATTAATGAGGTACATTTTATGTTTGTTTTCTACCACAATCAAAACTGCTCTTTAAAAAGTCAACTTCTAAGAATAGCTAAAACAATCTTGAAAAAGAAGAACAGAACAAACTTGTAGGACTCACACTTCTCAATTGCAACACTTAATACAAAGCTCAAAGCTACAGTAGTAGGTACTGGCACAAGGACAGACAGAAAGATCAATGGAACAGAACAGAAATTTCAGAAATAAACCCTTATATATCATGGTCAATCAATTTTTGACAAGGGTGCCCAGACACTTCAGTGGAGAAAAACTGTCTTTTCAACAAATAGTGCTGGGAACAACAGACATCCACATTCAAAAGAATAAAGTTGTACCCCTACCTCATACTATTTACAGAAGTTAATCCAAATGGATCAAAGATCTATGAATCCACCCTGTAGGAGCTCAAACTGTAAGACACTTACAAAAAAACACACAGGTAAATCTTCACGATCTTGGGTTAGACAACAGCTTCTTAGATAGCATACCAAGGACAGAAACAACAAAAATTGACAAATCAGACTTCAAAAATTTCTGTGCTTGAAAAGGCACCATCAAAAACTCAAAAGACAGCTGGGGCTGGGCATGGTGGCTCATGCCAGTAATCCCAGGCATGAGGCACTTTGGGAGGCCAAGACCAGCACATCACCTGAAGCCAGGAGTTAAAGAGACCGGCCTCACCAACACAGAGAAACCCTGTCTCCACTAAAAATACAAAAATTAGCCGGGCATGGTGGCACATGCCTGTAATCCCAGCTACTCGGGAGGCTGAGACAGGACAATGGCTTAAACCCAAGAGGCGGAGGTTGCAGTGAGCTAAGATCACACCATTGCACTCCAGCTGGGTGACAGAGCAAGACTCTGTCTGTCTCAAAAAAAAAAAAAAAAAAAAAGACAGCCGGGCACAGTGGCTTATGCCCTGTAATCCCAGAATTTTGGGGGGTCAAGGAAAGAGGATCTCTTGAGGCCAGGAGTTTGAAACCAGCCTGGGCAACATGGTAATACCCTATCTCTACAAAAAAAATTAATATTAAAAAATTAACCAGGCATCGTGGCTTGCACTTGTAGTCCCAATTACTAGGGAGGTTGAAGCAGGAGGATTTCTTGAGCCCAGAAGTTCAAGGCTGCAGTGAGCCATAATCACACCACTGCACTCCAACCTGCATGAGAGCTAGAAAGACCCTGCCTCTTAAAAAAAATAAAATAAAATAAATATAAAAAGACAACCCACAGAATAGGAGAAATTATTTGCAAACCTTGTACCTACCAGAGGGCTTGTACTCAGAATATATAAACAGCACTTAGAACTCCACAATAAAAAGACAAATAACCCAATTGAAAAATGGCCAATGGAGAAGTCTGTTTTCCAGAAAAGATACACAAATGGCCAATAAGTGCATAAGTTGCTCAACATCACTAGCCATCAGGCAAATGCAAACCAAAACCACAGTGAAATATCACTTCATAGTCACTAGGATGATTCAAATAACAAGATACTACTTCATACCCACCAAGATGTGTAAAAATAAAAAGACAATAACAAGGGCCAGGCGCGGTGGCTCACGCCTGTAATCCCAGCACTTTGAGAGGCCGAGGTGGGAGGATCATGAGGTCAGGAGATCAAGACCATCCTGGCTAACACAGTGAAACCCGTCTCTCTGAAAATACAAAAAATTAGCCGGGCATGGTGGCGGGCACCTATAGTCCCCGCTAGGTGCCCGCCACCATTTCCCAGGCAGGAAAAGGGCGTGAACCCGGGAGGTGGAGCTTGCAGTGAGCCGAGACTGAGCCACTGCACTCCAGCCTGGGCGACAGAGGGGGACTCCGCCTCAAAAAAAAAAAAAAAAAGACAATAACAAGTGTTGAGGAGGATGTAGAGAGACTGGAAGAATTATACACTATTGGTTAGAAAGTAAAATGCTGCAGTTGCGTTGGAAAACAATTTGGAAGTTCCTCAAAAAGTTATAAGTAGATAGGCCATACCACCCAACAATTCTACTCTTGAGCATACATCCAAGCAAAATTAATATATTATGTTCACAAAACTTGTACATGAATGTTCAGGGCCACATTACTCAAAAAGTGTAAACAACCCAAATGTGCTTTCATTGAATGGATATGTAAGAGGTAGTATACCCATAAAATGGAATATCAATGTACATTTTAAGTGAGTGAATTATATCTCAATAAAGCTAATAAAAGTAAACTGCTACGATTATATAGTGTTATCATATAAAATATGAAATGTACCAATTGGAAAGGCACTTACCAAACTCACTTCACTTACAAATGACAGAACAGAGGCTATCAAAAGTAGGTGGAATAGAACAGGGCCTCTATATATACCCAGTCCCAGCGCTGTTCTCAGTCTCTTAACAGGCAACAGCACAACTGCCTTCCAAGGAATAGCCAGTCACCTGCATAGAGATACTGACTGGATGAAGAGTAAGTGCAGGATACCGGCAGAGAGTAGCTACCGCCATGTATTCCTGTCTCTTTAATTACCACACAGCACTGACCTATTTTATTCTAATTTGGGGGTTTTCATTGCCGGGGGAACAGTTAAAATTATGGCCTCATCTTCACAAGTCCCTCTTTTCTCTTCTACTACTCCCAACACAAACCATAATAAATAAATGCAAATGGAACTATTAAAAAAAGGAACGTTAAGACACTCATGCTTCTTCTGTGGGAAGGTTACCAGCCTTAGATGACGACGAGAGATTTTTCTTTTTTTTTTTTTTTTTAGATGGAGTCTTGCTCTGTCACTCAGGCTGGAGTGCAGGGGCGAGATCTTGACTCACTGTAACCTCCGCGTCCCAGGTTCAAGTGATTCTCCTGCCTCAGCCTCCTGAGTAGCTGGGATTACAGGTGCCCGCCACCACACCCGGCTAATTTTTGTATTTTTAGTAGAGACAGGGTTTCACCATATTGGCCAGGCTGGTCTTGAACTCCTGACCTTGTGATCCACCCACCTCAACCTCCCAAAATGCTGGAATTACAGGTGTGACTCACCGCGCCCTGCCCCATCTCTATATATTCTATACAGTACTTCCACCCGCTGGCCAAAAGGCTGAGGCATAGCCCTAGGATAGCTGGGCATTTAGCATCCCACCTGAGAGAAACACTATGAAAAATAGCTCATATCTCTTCCCTAAAACAAGGATAATTTAGCCCATACTTTCACAAGACACCAAGAAAAGCTTAACAGAGGTGGCTGGGCGCAGTGGCTCATGCTATAATCCCAGCACTTTGGGAGGTCAAGGCGGGTGGATCACCTGAGGTCAGGAGTTCGAGACCAGCCTGGTCAACATGATGAAACCCCATCTCTACTAAAAATACAAAAATTAACTGGGCCTGGTGGCGCGTGCCTTTGTCCCAGTTACTCGGGAGGCTGAGGCAGGAGAATCGCTTGAACCCAGGAGATGGAGGTTGCAGTGAGCCAAAATCACGCCACTGCACTCTAGTTTGGGCAACAGAGCGAGATTCTGTTTCACCAAAAAAAAAAAATCTTAACAGAGAAAGTGCAACTGTTAAAACGCCTTGCCTAAAAGAAGTAAGGTCAAGGAAAAATTAAAAATAACTTCACAGGGATCTGGCGATAAGTTATTAACATATTTGAAAAGATATTGGAGAACCCCAAAAAAGTTTGGAAAACTGACAAAATCTGTTGAAATCGGGAGACAAAAATATTTTATTTACCCTCAGTAACAAAGGTTCTCCTATTTTAAAAAGAAAAAAGAAAAAAAAAAAGATAAACTTTTGGGTAAAGAGAGACAAATGTATTATAATGTACCATTTTCAAGTGTTTTCAGAATTCTTAATAAGGTAATTATCTTCATCACTAAGATGTTAAAATATTTTCCAATATAAAATTTACAAATACTTATTTTATTTATGATTTGAAAATGACCACATTATCATCCTTTTTCTCCTCTGCATCTAGCCAACTAAGCAAATGCATTTCTAAAGAACCAGGCTATGCTAGAGGAAAATCAAAGGGGGAAAACAGCAAAGCAAAATTAATAGGCTACATTATTTTTACACAGATTTTAAAACATATATATGACATCTATGAAATATCTCTTAATTATCCTCTAGGTATGGAAAAAGATAAACTGCTAATAGATCCATTCATATATATGATTTAGTCAGTAATAAAAACAGTTAAGTCACCAGAAATATTGCTTTTGTCCTCTGAAAGATTTAAAAAAAGAAAGTAAGACTTTTCGTTGCTGTCAAATGTATTCAGTTTTCCCCTCAAATGAAGTTTAGATGAAAACAATGTGACTGACAAGCCCCGCACAGGCAAATCTTGGCAACCCTCAACTCTGTCTATCTCCTTGGCCTGTTAAGCAAAATTCCTTCACAAACTGTTGGTCTTTGCAATAACTCCTACAAAGCTCATTACTGCCAGCGTCGGCCTATCCCCCATGTTGTGCATTTATCCCTGGGATGCATATCAACATGTGGCACATGTCCTTGACATGCACAGAAGAGCCGCACCCCAGGACAGCAGCATGCACGACAATAGTCTCGACTCTTACTTCTTTATGGTTGCTGGGATGTAACCGAGAAATCTAATAACTGTGACAGTGGGGCCTTTCGGTTTTTCCTTGCCTTTCCAGACAGTGAAGCTGCACAGACACTAATGAAAGGTTAAATGAATAGGAATAGTTGACAAGAGGTACAATAAAGAAGGAGCTTGGTAATCCACAGACACTGAGCAGAGATCCTTGGCTCAAGCAGAGAAAGGACAGCACATCGTCGAGTCACAATATTTAAAACAGCTTGCTATACACAGAGGCTTTTGTGTCTGGGTACACGTCTGGCTTTGGACTAAAAAAAAAAAAAAGATACTGAAAAGGAATTTCAGCATGGGGCACTTTGGCAAATGTAAGGTCATTATAAGAGAAAAATGTTTTGTGTAGGTTGTTACATCTTTGTAATAAACACAAAAAAGCAGGGACTATCAACTCATGAACCACAAGTTCCAAGACAATACTGTACATTTTGACAACTATTAAATACTGTATCTAGAAGGCTGGCTTGATGCTATTCCCACTGGTAAGATACATACACAGTTGAGTCATTTAGGAGTTTCAAATTCTGCCTTCCTTATGGAAGAATTCCTGATTCTCATCTTATTAGAGTTTTATAGTCAAGTTCTAGTCTTTAGTGAACGTAATTTGTTACAAATACAACCAAAACTCTCAAAGTTACCTTCCACTCATTGCAAAACTTCGCAGCAGTTACTAGCAATTTGTGAAGTACCAGGCAAACTTTTTGTAATTGCAAGCCATTGCAATTGTGAAATGGCCTCAACTAGAATTCTTAATTATTGAACCTATTATTTTTTGGTGCCCTTCTCACTATACCTTAGGGGAAGGTTATATTCTTTAGGAAGTGTATTTTAAATTATAATAGCAAAACAATTTAAATCACCAAGAAAAAAATGCTCTAGAATGTCAAAGAGAAAATAGAGCAAAAAGAACAAAACTGACGTTGTTATGTACGGATATTTTTAAAGAAAAAAAGTTACAACTATAGCAAAGACTTAACAGAATGATATATCTGTAGTATCATTCTTAGGCATATTGAGTTAGAATATAGGTTCTTATGCATTGAGTTAGAATATGAGTTCACAACAAATGGTAAAAGCATACTGAGAACATATTTCAAAACAAGGGAGGCTCTTTGAACAGCCAAATTAAATTATAGCTGAACTCTTGAGTGTACTGAGGGTTCTAATAAGCAACAAATAAAGACTTTTATTGGCTAGCAACATAATGAGAGCTACTGTGCAAAAGATTTTAAGAAGGACAAATCTGGGTAGTTTATCTCACTGGATTATATTATTTACTTAAATGATAAATATGTTTGTCTAAAGTAATGCTCCTAAAAACTAGTATATAAATATTAAGGTGCAATTATGATCAATGACTCTTTAACATAAACCTATCACAAATGTTAATGGAAAGTGGTAAAAATGAAATTAAATGACAATTATTGAATGTAATATCATTTAAGTCCTATGTCTTTAACTTATTTTTTGATGCATAAGTCAGGTTTATAAATAGTTTAACATTTATGCTTATAACACGAAGCATTTATTTTAAAGAAAATTTCTCTCTGGAATACAGCAGTTATACGTAGAACTACTCCAAAACCATCATTTACTGAAAAGGGGTTGTCCTTCATAAACCAAAAGAAGTTAACTCAGTTCTCAGTGATTTGGTAGGAAGTTACTTTTAATAGAACTCTGAAGGTTGGCCTCCTAACATGAGAGTAACTCCCTCAGTTGACAAAAACTACAAACAGTAGTTAGTCAAACCAAAACATTTAAAATACAGTATCTGGTTGCATTTTGCCTGATCTTTAAATCACCTGAAAGGCAAAAGCCTAGAAAGCTTAGCTGATACCTTGACTGTTCTTATAGAAAGTTCTTTTGCTTCTGTCACTGTTTTTTTTAATAATAATAAAAAAAACCAGCACCTCCCAATCTAAACACTGAGCCAGTATTCATTACCCACTCTTTTTTGTGCAACATTCTGATGGCCAGAGTGTTTTTCAAACCTTAAGTATATCTAATAAAATCATGAGGCTCCCTCTAGCTCTTCAGAGGGGAGTTTACTAACCAATGATACTATATAATTCCCATCCAACAGGAAAGATGTGAGGAGGCTACCTCCCCTTCCATAAGAAATGTTTTCCACTCTGTTTCTTGTAAGGATGTAGATGGTAAATGAGACCATCTGCTGAGTAAATCAGAAAGCGTTGCTCCTTATATATTTATCAAGTTAAGAATGTATTAACTGCTTCCAACGTAAGCTCTATGTACAGAATTCTATAGTGAAACTTTAATCTGTTTAAACCATACAACATAAATTTCCCCACCCTGTCTAAAATTAATTTTAATGTCAAAAAACAAATAACAACATGTATGAACATCCACAGAAATGCAAACTTGTGGTCTGGTCTCAGTTTTAAAAATCTACATTTAAATGCAGAATCTCAAAAATTCAGACAAAAAACACTTCATGAACTGTATCTGTGGGGTTTATATAAAACAAAGATGCTAATAGTATAGAAAACATTTTAATATACCATAGTATTTATACACAACACTAGTATAACGACTTTTTTATTGTTTAATCTTACCTGCAATTTAGTATTGGGTATTTGGGGATCATACGTTGTTTAGAAGACTACAAATAATATAGTTGAAGTATGCCATCTTACAATAACCATAAAAGCCACATTGTCGACTGGCAAATCATCTCCAACAAGTGAATCTGAACAATACTAAATTGAACTCATATTCACTAAGGCCATCTTTCGAACACTTAAGGAATATTTAAAATCTTGCTGAACCCTTAACTCTAAAATTAAAAGTAAAGGAAACAACTAACTTCAAGTCATCATCTATTTTGGACTCCCTTAATATTAAGAAATATTCCCAGGAACAACAACAAAAAGAATAGCTCCCTCTACCCCCCCACCCCCCACCCCTTTTTGAGCCAGTGTCCAATTTCTTCCTTTCTGAACAGCTGTATTATCCAACTTAAGTTGCTCTGCTAATTTCAGTCCCACAAGGACTAACTTGGAAGGCAAAAAAATACAAGAAAAGATCAATTTGCTGGGAAAGATCAAATGAGAAAACTGTGGGGACAGCACCAGGTCAGCGTGTGGAGAACTAAGCAGACCTGTTCTTCATTAACTGCGGCTCTCTGGGGATGTCACACACTACCTGTCCGTGGGCTTTATTGAACCGCCTAACCCGCCTCTCTGTTCCATTCTTCTGGGCCCAAGTGAATCATATCCTGCTGCTGACAAGTTAGCAGGGGACTGCGGCTGTAACATGAAAGTACTTTTCTTTCTTGTCTAAATCAGGCAGATTTTTGAAAAGACGACACAGCATTGACTCGTGACATGGCAAGATGAAACGAGAGGTCTGGGCCGGTCTTGGAGCTGTGCAGATAAAAGTAATCAAATGACACTCCTGGAATGCAAATTGGCATTCTTGACTGCAGCAATTGCACAACCATGAAACATCCCTGACAGCAAGCAAGATTAGGACAAAATGTTATGTAAAGCACTGAACTCAAGAACTCTCACTTGAAAATTCAAACTGTAACACTTACATTTTAATATAGCAATAGTCAGCTCTGCTTTTGTCTGCTTCTTTTTGTAATCGCATATCCCTATCTGACAGGTATCTTACATCTCAAATAGAAGAAAAAAAATCAGGTATTAGGAATGTACTGCCGCTATTAATATTTTCCTAATATTAATTGTAAAATATCATGCACAGTTGATTCTTATTCAAAGTCTTACATGCAAACACCACCCAACTTAATATTCTCAAGGAGGAAAAAAGTTTCAGACCTTTCTCAAAAGATACTCAAAGTTCACGTTCAAGCTCGTTATTACTTCCCTCAGGTAAAGATACTCCTGTACTTTGGTAAAGTGATTAGCAATCTGGACTTTTAATACAGTGTACTCTGGGAACTAAGAACTTCATTAAGACTGAACAGTTTAAATGAAACAGCTACAAATATAATATAAAATACAGATACTCTCTAAAGGCTCACAAGGGACTCTGTGTGTGTGTATGTGTGTGTGTGTCCAAAGAGTAAAAGTTTGTACAAGGTCTAACTACTAGGGTGCATCTTCAGATCGGACACACTAAGTAACAGTGCCAGAAATAAATTCGTCTCATTTAAAGCATGTATGCGTGTGCACAGTAACATCTGAAACTGCAGAATACAAAGCAGTGGAAGGCAAACAGGCTTAGCCACAGTTCAAAGTGATTAGTATATGGGAATAGATGTGTAGACAAATAGTTAATATAGATGTGTAGACAAACAGTTAATATAAGCTAGGGTGAAGGGAACAAAAATAAAACCTGCAACCGGCTTTTACAGTATTCCTGTGTAAAACGCCCGTTAGAAGAAAAACTCTCAAGCTCTAAACAGATATATTTAATATTCTGTTTTGATGTCTCACTTAAATGCAGCTTTCAACAATTGCAAGTGTCCACGAAGTATATAAAAATAATAATAAAACAGGCCACTTTCTGCCACTTTAATCCTGGGTACACAGGATTATTTTATGATGTCTTTTGTACGTCAGTTTTACAACAGCCTGACTCTAGGGTAAATGGGAACCATCATAAATCGCACGCTGCTTTCAAAACCACTTTAATTTCTGTCAGCGTTACTGTAACCACAGTCCTGGGTTCACGCTTTTGTGTGTGTGTGTGTGCACGCGCGCCTGCATTTGACAGTAGCATCTCCTACACTCCAGTTGTGACTTTGATCACTGAAACAAGAGATGTCACATTAGGGAGACGGGAAAAGGAAAAAAATGCCAACCCGCTATCTCACCTCTATTCTTACATGTTCCCTCTACATACGGAACACACTATGTCAGATGCCCAAGTGGGGGTAACAATAGCAACGCTGGGTGGAAGCAAACTAAAAAGAAGGGAGTGGTCAAGCCCCATTTCTAACAAATCACTTCCCCGAAAGCGGACAGAGCGGCTCATCACCAGGCGAACTAATTGCACGCTTCCTCGCTGCAGAGAAGTCTCTTCTCGTAGAGGGGCTGTGCTGGAGTCTCGCTTCGCAAAGCCAGCCCATCTCCTCCACCACTTGCACTTGGAACTTTTTTCCAACCTTAAACTCACTTCACAGGAGATTTCACCTAGGGTTTTTCAATGTATATAATTTTTTATCTGCTCCCTCCCCGGGCCCCAAATCCCACCCTCCAGTCAACGTGCAAGTAAAACAAACCGGCTCCTATAGAATTGCACTTCGAAAACAGCCGTCTCTCTGCAGGGTTGATGTTCCTGCCCTGCGTTCTGCACCTTCTCCGCAAAGCCTGCGGGAGCATTTCCTCCCATCTCCATTAACCACTGGAAGGTTCCGAATGTGAAGAAGATGGGAGGGGAAGAGTCAACGTGCCGGGGCCTGGGCGGCTGCGCCCGAGCGCACCCGGCACCCACGCCCAGCCGCCGGTCCCTCACTCGGCGGCAAGTTGTAAAAGTTCCCGTACGTCCCAGCCGCCTTCCTCTCCTCCCCGAGCTCCTGCCAGCGCTCCATTCATCCCCCGCTCCCCTGCACCTCGTCCCCCCAGCCCGTCCCCAACTCCCTGGAGCCTCCCCTAGCCAGCCGCTCACCTTCGCGTGGAAGCCGCGAGCGGGGCCGACCTTGAGGAGCCCCCTCACACGCGCACCCTCCCACCTGGAGCTCGCCTCGGAAACTTGGGGCCAAGTTTAGGGGAGGACACTGAGAGCGCAGCGGGGATCAGGTCGGACCGGGGTTGTGGTCCCCAGCTCGCCCTCCTCAGCGCCCCCTTGCCCCTCGCGCCGCGGGCCGGAGGGCGGACACGGCCCCCGGGCGGCCCCGGTGGCGCTCGGGCGCGGGGGTCATTTCTGAGGAAGTCTAGAATAAAAAGGGAAGGAGGGTGGAAACTTCTTACCATCTCGGCATGCTGGTTGTCAAGTGCAGCCCCCGCCTCTTGGTCTCCTCTTAGCGGCCGCGCCTGGACCAGCCCCTCGGCCGCCGCTGGCTCCCTCCGTCTCGGCCTTTCTCTCCCTCCCCCTCCGAGTTCCTCCGGGCCGCAGCTCTCGCCGCCTCCGCCTCCCCGCCCGCCCGCGCGCGCCCTCGCCGCGGCCCCTCTGCGCTCAGGTGACTGATTTACACTCGCGCCGGGGTCGCGCTCGCGCCCCGAGTCCCAGCCGGCACGGTTCCCCGGCTCCTCCTCGGGACGGAAAAAAAAAGAAAAAGGGAACGGCCTGTCCCGGGAGGGGGCTGCCCTGCTCGCGGGAGGCGGGGGACCGGCGGGCGAGGTGACCTCGGGGGCCGTGCAAGCCCCACAAGTTTTTCCTCTCTGCAGAATTGTCGTGACTACAATGTTGCTTCCCTTTTGCAAAATAAAAGTCGGTTCGTTGTGTTGTTTGTCCTCAGAGGTCCAGGGGCTTGGGGAAGGAGGATGTATGTTTCTCCCTCCCCCCGCCCTGTGACTTGTTTGGGGGCTTTTTGTTTGTTGTTTGGGTTTTTCTTGCTCTCTCTTTCTGGGGATGGAAAAAACAACTTTGTGGGGATGGAAAAACAACCCTGGCGCCCCCGCCGGGGGCTGCGGGCGTGGAGGTGGAGGTGGCTGCTAGCGCCCAGCTGTGACCAAAAAAAAAAAAAAAAAAAAAAAATGCGGGGAGGGTGTGGGGAGCGGAGGGAAGGAGAGGAGGCTGCGAAACGCCGAGGAAAGGGCGCGAACTTTATTCCGACTGCAGCAAACCGCGGCGGCTCTTTCCTTTTCGGGCACTCGGGCGTCTCTGTCCCCTTTGACCAGTTCCTCCTCCCCAGGCCCGCACGCCCCCTCCTCCCCTGCCCCTGCTCCTTCTCCGGCGTCCCCGCCGCGGCCGCCCCGACTCCCCGCGCCCCTCTCAGCCCAGCTCCTCTGCGCGCCGCTGGGGCGAAGGCGAGCGAGGCGGAGGAAAACCCAGGGGACAGAAACCCGGGACAAGAACGTGCTGGGAGAAAAGGCCAAAAGTAGCGCGCAGCTGGGGGAAAAAGTTTTTCTGGTGGCGGCGCGTTTTGTGCCGGCCCAGACGCTGGCTTGCGGCGAGGGCTTCCTTCCCCTTCCCCTGGTCTGGGCCGCGGGCCTCGGGCTGGAGAGGAAGGAGGCTGTCGCGCCCGCGGGGGAAAGAACAGTCACATCTGTGGGTGACACGCAGCCGACCCAAGTCACCCTGCCCTGGAGACTCAGAAACGCCGGCTACAGGCTAAGCGCGCACACGCCTGCAGCTGAAGGACATTTCTTAAATGCAGGCAAAACACACTCCCCGGCCGCAAGAATGGGGCGGGGGTGGGGGGGAGCTTAATCATCATCATGTAACTAACGTACACTTTGTGCCAAAAACATCTCCGCGTTGTGCAGATTTATCATAGCTAGAGCAAACTTTCTGCTTATCTAACATGGGAGGAAGGCATAGGTTTCAAGCATACTCCCTGAGCACTAAGAAATC
This sequence comes from Theropithecus gelada, assembly GCF_003255815.1. Classification (NCBI taxonomy): domain Eukaryota; kingdom Metazoa; phylum Chordata; class Mammalia; order Primates; family Cercopithecidae; genus Theropithecus; species Theropithecus gelada. The sequence goes on along the minus strand of NC_037683.1, from coordinate 64,769,139 downwards.
AGGGAATCGGCGAAGACTTGGCAGAACAGCAGGTAAGGTTACCGGTTCCTACTGAAAAGTGAGAATCATCCCTTCTTCCTCTCTTCCTCGAATAGAGGGAGAGAGAGACTACTTAATTGCATTCAGAGGACAGAATTAAATTCCTTTGAAAATATATAGCCTTGGAATTACATAGTTTTATTTTATTTGCAGAGTCTGGTCTTAGTTTAATATAAATGTTAACAGTAACTAATTTTTTAAAATTTTTCGAAAGCCGCTGAGAGTCCCAAGTAGCCACAGCTGTCTTGAAAATGTGATTAGGTGGCCAAGCGCGTGACTCACGCCTGTAATCCCACTTTGGGAGGCCGAGGCAGACGGATCACCTGAGGTCAGGAGTTCGAGACCAGCCTGGCCAACATGGTGAAACCCCATCTCTACTAAAAATACAAAACTTAGCTGACTGTGGTGGCGGGCGCCTATAATCCCAGCTACTCGGGAGGCTGAGGCAGGAGAATTGCTTGAACGCGGGAGGTGGAGGTTGCAATGAACCAAGATCATGCCATTGCACTCCAGCCTGTGCGACAGAGCGAAACTCCATCTGAAAAAAATGGGATTAGGCTTATTATTCACGTGGATCCAGCTTTTTAACACGCACTTGCAGTTCTGTGTACTGAATGGTTCCAAATTCCAACCGTTTCCTGGCCCTTTCAAAGAAGATTTCTGCATTTGTGGATTCTGTGCATCATTTTGTTGTGGAAAAATGTGTCTGGTAAACACTTCTCCCATATTATTTATCATAAATAACTTAGAGGTCTGGGCACAGGTTGCGTCTGCAGGTTTCCAATGAAAGACAAGATTACTTTTCTCACTACAGCATAAATCAAAGTATACACTAGATCTCCCAACAACCATCTATATATCTATATATGTAATATATAGATATTTAAATGCATGTTATTTAAGAGGGCTCATCTTTAAATGATTTAAGGTGTAGAGCATGTTCCCTTATTTTCTAAACATAACTAACATCATCTTGTAGTTTGCAGAAACTGATTACACAAGGGATAATGATGACCAAATGTGCATTTTGAACAATTGAGGATCATCACAAGAATTTTCCAGAAATGAGCCAAGTTCCAGTATGTTTTTCTTGCATCATGGAGAGATGAGAAAAGCTAGTTGCTAATTTCATAGTCATTACCCATACAAATCCATTCACACACTTACCGCTTTGGACAAGTGACAGATCAGCAATTGCCAAACAATTGTATTCACACAGTGCATTTTTGGCTGCACACCTACACTGGCCAACATGCAGAAGTTATTCCACATCAAGCAACCTGTAATTTACATCCCCTGATTGGTTCCAGATCTGTCTGGTTTTGATATTAGCATACAAACAATTTATGTGAGGCAAGATGCATCTATTTGGGATCTCGTGCCTTTCTCGAGACTCATCATGTTAAAAATGGGGAATGTGTTAGGCTGAAGAGCAGCACTTGGAGAAGGTGGAAGAATTTACAGAAGGAAGCAAAGCCTAGCATTTAAGAGGATTCCATAGTCTCATTTCCTCTAGTGGTCTGTATGGCAATTGGAATAAAACCTTAAATCCTTTTTGTATCCTGCAAGACCTGAATGATCTACACCCGCCTGAGTTTTTCGAATGTTTTATTCCATTTGTTCATTACCATGGTGGACTACACTCAAGTCACGTTGGCTTCCTTTCTGTTCCTCTAACTTGCAGAGCTCTTTCCTGCTCTTTGCCCCTGCTGTTCTACCTGGAGTGTTCTCCCAAGTTTTCCAATGATTCCTTCTTATTTCTATCTCAGCTCTAACAGCAATTCTGCAGACTCTAGTTTAAATAGCTCTTGGCCCACCACCAAAAACACCCCTCATACTTGCTGTTATTACTTTTTTTTGTATCCCTTTTTTATCCCTTATCAATATCTGAAATTGTCTTCTTAGTTTATGTGTTTATTATTTTTCTTCAAGTAAAATGGAAGCTCCACAAGGGAAACAACTGTGCTGCAGGTCCTTGAATAACATCGTTTCATTCAATGTCCTTTCATTCAACTTCCTTTTGTTACAAGGCTGAGAAAAGAAAAAAAAAAAAACTGATTCCCTGCCAGGACCACTGTCTGTGTGGCATTTACACATTCTCCCCTCTGTCTGCATGGGTCGTCTCTGGATACTCCAGTTTCCTCCCACATCCCAAAGATATGCCCCTTGGGTTCTTTGGAGTATCCACATGATCCCCGTGTGAGTGTGTGTGTGAGTGTGCCCTGCATGGACTGATGGCCTGTCCAGGGTTGGTTCCTGCCTTGCACCCTGAGCTGTCCAGATAGGCTCCAGCCACCTGCATCTCAGAACTGGAATAATTGCGTAAATATTTTAATTATCTGACTGGGCACGGTGGCTCACACCTGTAATCCCAGCACTTTGGGAGGCCAAGGCAGGCAGATCACTTGAGGTCAGGAGTTTGAGAGCAGCCTAGCCAACATGGTAAAACCCCGTCACTATTAAAAATACAAAAAATTAGCTGGGTGTTGTGGCGTGCGCCTACAATCCCAGCTACTGGGAGGCTGAGGCAGGAGAATTGCTTGAACCCGAGAGGCAGAGGTTGCAGTGAGCTGAGATCATGCCACTGCACTCCAGCCCTGGGCAACAAAGCAAGACTCCCACCTCAAAAAAAAACATATATATATATAAAATTATCCTAATTGTTTGTATTAATCTTTCTTAAGTGTAGTTATAGCTCACATTTATTTCAGTGTTTCAATATTAGAAGTATTTGGGTCTGGCCGGGCGCGGTGGCTCAAGCCTGTAATCCCAGCACTTTGGGAGGCCGAGATGGGCGGATCACGAGGTCAGGAGATCGAGACCATCCTGGCTGACACGGTGAAACCCCGTCTCTACTAAAAAATACAAAAACTTAGCCGGGCGAGGTGGCGGGCGCCTGTAGTCCCAGCTACTCGGGAGGCTGAGGCAGGAGAATGGCGTAAACCCAGGAGGTGGAGCTTGCAGTGAGCTGAGATCTGGCCACTGCACTCCAGCCTTGGCGACAGAGCGAGACTCCGTCTCAAAATAATATAAATATATAAATAAAAGAAGTATTTGGGTCTTTATTTAGAAGTTTGGTGATGTTTTGTGACCAGAAATATCCTGCAGGACTCTTATTTATAGCAGCCTATGGTAAAATGGATTTTGCTTATTATCATTTTGCTTAAAGTCACTGTTTCCAAGAACCTATTCATGACAACGTTAAGTGAGGACTTTGTTCACTTATATAGCCTCAGCCCATAAAACAATGCCAGGCACAAAATAAACTCATTTAAGTATTACTTGAATTAATGAAGAAATGTCAAGAGGATTACACTGTGTTGTCTGAAGACCTTAAGGCCAAACAAGGTCAGTGTAAGAATATGGCGGGGGAAAGGGCTTTTTCTTTTAGAGAACGTAGCAAGCACTGTTCACTTCCAACACCAGCCCTCCTCAAAGTATGTTCCTGGGACCCCGAAAGATCACCAAGACCCTTTTAGGAAGTCCATTAAGTCAAAACTGTTTTTATCATGATACTGGGAAGTTATTTGCCTTTCTTACTTACATTCTCCCCTGTGAGTGTTCCAATGACAGTGTAACAGGTGGTATCACAACAGACTGAATGCAGAACCAGATACGAGAATCCACCTGTCTTAATCGGCTGTTAAAGAAATGTGCCAAAAATGTAATCAGTGCACTCTGCTTCTCACTAAGTTTTTTTTTTTTTCTCTCTTTCTTGAGATGGAATCTCCCTCTGTCATTCAGACTGGAGTTCAGTGGCACAATCTCGGCTCACTGCAACCTCCGCCTCCCAGGTTCAAACAATTCTGCTTCACCCTCCCAAGTAGCTGAGACGACAGGCACGCGCCACCACACCTGCTAATTTTCGTATTTTTAGTAGAGACGGGGTTTCATCATGTTGGCCAGACTAGTCTTGAACTCCTGACCTCAGGCGATCCACCTGCCTCAGCCTCCCAAATTGGGATTATAGGCGTGAGACACCTCACCCGGCCTGTTTTTGGTTTTCATTTTAAAATATGGATATATATATACATTTCCTGTAGCTGCCGTGACAGATTACCACGGATTTAGTGGATTAAACAACACGAAGTCATTATAATTTTAGAGGTTAGAAATCTGAAATAGGTTTCACTAAACTAAAATGTGATTGTGAGCCTGTGTTTCTTTTTGGAGTCCCTAGGGGACAATCTATTTCCTTATTTCTTTCAGCTTCTAAAGGTCACCCCCATTCCTTGGCTTATGGCCTCCTTCCATCTTCAAAGCCTGTGATAACCAGACATGTCTTTTTCATGCCATACCGCTGTGACACTGAGCCTTCTCCCTCCCTCTTTCAGTTATAAGTACCTGAGTGATTACACTGGTTCTATCTAGATAATGCAGGATAATCACCCCATCTCAAGATCCTTAATTTAATCATATCTGCATATTCACAGGTTTCAGGGATTAGGATATGAACCATCATTAGGAGTTATTATTCTGTTTACCACAGTATGGTAATAAGTGATAGGTTTAATATTGTTATTTTAAATGAATTAATGACTTAAATTTTTCTCATAAAATGAACGTCAGTAGCTACTGATGTTTATCAACAAAAGCTCTGGGCGGCACGGTGGCTCACGCATGTAATCCCAGCACTTTGGGAGGCGGAGGTGGGCAGATCACATGAAATCAGGAGTTCGAGACCAGCCTGACCAACATGGAGAAACCCTGTCTACTAAAACTACAAAATTAGCCGGGTGTGGTGCCGCATGCCTGTAATCCCAGCTACTTGGGAGGCTGAGGCAGGAGAATCACTTGAACCCACGAGGCGGAGGTTGCACTCCAGTCTGGGCAACAAGAGCAAAACTCCATCGCAAAAAAAGCTTTGAATTCTTCAGTAATTTTTAAGAGGTCATGAGATTGTGGCTGGGTATGGTGGTTCACGGCTGTAATCCCAGCACTCTGGGAGGCCAAGCTGGGTGGATTGCCTGAGGTCAGGAGTTCAAGACTAGCCTGGCCGACATGGCAAAACCCCGTCTCTACTAAAAATAAAAAAAATTAGCCAGGTGTGTGGCAGGCACCTCACTGTAATCCCAGCTATTTGGGAGGCTAAGATAAGAGAATCCCTTGAACCCAGGAGGCGGAGGTTGTAGTGATCCAGGATGCCGCCACTGTACTCCAGCCTGGGCGACAGAGCAAGACTCCGTCTCAAAAAAAAAAAGATCATTTGAGAATGTCTGGCATCCACAACAGTTAGTGTCCCTTCCATATCTCAGGTTAAACTAGATTGTTTTAAACCCATTATGGTTGCCCCTTCCCCTTTGCTGTCATTGGTTTAAGGATGAGCATGTTAGTTCTAGCCAATGAAGGATGAGAGGAAGTCATTGGAGGGGTGTCAGGGAAAGATGATGCATTAAAACTATAAAAAACAAAATGACAAGAAGTAGGTTGTCCCTTTTCTGCTCTGGATGTTAGTATATGAGACTATGGTACCTCAAAGCAGCTGCATCCACCTTGTGACCAAAAGGGACCACACATGCCTGGAATGATAGAGTGGGAAGGTGGTAAGCACCTGAGCTCTTGATGATGTTACTGGCTTACTGAATTAAGTAACCCCAGATGGCATCAAACTTCTTGTTATGTGACATAATCAGTCCCCTTATAATTTAGCCTATTTTGAGGTTGCATTTTATTAATTGCAGCTTGAAGCTTTCTAAATTACAGGGAAATGACATGTCTGTTCACAGTTTCCATGTAGGAATTCCGTCCTGTCATTTCCTATAAAATTTACATATTTTTTTCCAAAATCTGAGAAAAATCTATGAAGAAATCACCGAAACGGGAAAAGTATTATCATTTATCATCCCCTATGAGAATTAAAAATTATCAAACAAAAAAATGGTAACCTTTTTTTTTTTTTTTTTTGAGACGGAGTCTCGCTCTGTCACCCAAGCTGGAGTGCAGTGACGCGATCTCGGCTCACTGCAAGCTCCGCCTCCCGGGTTCACGCCATTCTCCTGACTCAGTCTCCCAAGTAGCTGAGACTACAGGCACCCACCACCACGCCTGGCTAATTTTTTGTATTTTTAGTAGAGACGGGGTTTCACTGTGTTAGCCAGGATGGTCTTGATCTCCTGACCTCGTGATCCACCCGCCTCTGCCTCCCAAAGTGCTGAGATTGCAGGTGTGAGCCACTGCGCCAGGCCAACAATGGTAACTTTTAAATATTAAATATGTGTGGCTTGTTTTTACAATTTTTAAATGTATTTTATTTAGCATTGATGTCAATGTTTTTTATTTTTTAGTGTTTTCTATTACTAAATGTCCTTTTCAGGTAGAGCTAATTTTTTTTTTTTTTTTTTGAGACAGAATCTTGCTAAGTTGTCCAGGCTGGAGTGCAATGGTGTGATCTCAGCTCACTGCAACCTCCACCTCCTGGATTCAAGTGATTCTTCTACCTCAGCCTCCAGAGTAGCTGTATTATAGGCACCCACCACCACTCCTGGCTAATTTTTTGTATGTTTGGTAGAGACAGGGATTCACCGTGTTGGCCAGGCTGGTCTCGAACTCCTGACCTTAGGTGATCCACCCGCTTCGGCTTCCCAAAGTTCTGGGATTAGAAGCGTGAGCCACTACGCCTGGCTGGTAGAGCTAGTTTTTACATGTTACTGAAATACATAATCTTGTCACAATATATTGGTTCATGTAAGCCACACATTGATTATTGCATTCCTTTTTACAGAAAATCTTTCAGATACATAGTAGAACCCTATCACAAAAAAGATTTACTATTATTATGATCATTATTTTAAAAATACATAAGTGTTATGAAAAAATTCAGAATAACTCATGATTTGAGAAATTCTCATGAACTCCAATTTCTCATTTATAACTCCAAAGATTAATATCTGCCAGGAATTTGAAAACACTAGATGTTTGTCATGTCAAAGTCTTTTAAAATTTTCCTACCCCTAACATGTTTTCATAAATCTGCATTATCGTATAGTCATCCATTGATTCTATAGATAATGATTCTGTAGATATATTTACCCCAATCCCATTCTCTGACTCTCAGATGCATAGGATATTGTTGATCTTTCAAAAACGGTCCCCTCAGGCTGGGCGCGGTGACTCACGCCTGTAATCCCAGCACTTTGGGAGGCTGAGGCTGGCAGATCACCTCAGGTCAGGCATTCGAGACAAGCCTGACCAACAAGGAGAAACCCCATCTGTACTAAAAATACAAAAAACCAGCCGGGCGTGGTGGCACATCCCTGTAATCCCAGCTACTTGGAAGGCTGATGCAGGAGAATCACTTGAATCCGGGAAGCGGAGGTGGCAGTGAGCCGAGATCTGCCATTGCACTCCTGGGTGACAAGGGCAAAACTCCGTCTAGAAAGGTCCCCTCTGGTGGTTCTTTCCAACTTTACTATACTGGCTCCTTCCTTTCCTTTATCACATCCTTCCCCAACCCCTTCACACTTACTTCTTCCACACATAATGTCGGATTTCTAACAAATGGTTAAATCTCATGGTTTTTCTCTTCTGTTTTTATTATGGTCTTCCTAGGTGTCTGAACCACCCCAAACTTAATCTGAGATGGAAACCATCAATACCCCTTCCAAATTTCTCTTTTCAACTTTCCTTTTCCTGTCTTTACTCTTCTTTTATCCATTTGAGAGCAAACCTTGTATTCAACCTCCAATCCTCTTTTTCTTGCCTTCATCTCCCAAATCATCTTTCACTAAATCACACAGGAGTTCCTTCAATTTGTTCCTCACATCCACCCATTCCCATTTCATTCCTATGACCACCATTTTCTGCTTAACTATTGAAACAATGTTTCTGTTATACTCTTCCTGTCCACTTTCCACCCCCCATTCTTACATGTTTATGGCCAGACCTTAGCTTTTTAAATTTTGTTTTTATTATATGTTCTTACCCTGCACAATAAGTAGTAAATCTTCATTCTTGCCCTTCTTTTTTTTTTGTCTGAGACAGAGTGGAGTGCAATGGCACAATCTTGGCTCACCACAACCTCCACCTCCCGGGTTCAAGTGATTTTCCTGCCTCAGCCTCCCAAGTAGCTGGCACTACAGGCGTGCGCCACCACCCCGGGCTAATTTTGTAGTTTTAGTAGAGACGGGGTTTCTCCATGTTGGTCACACTTGCCTCGAACTCCTGGCCTCAGGAGATCTGCCTGCTTCAGCCTCCCAATGTCCTGGGATTACATGCATGAGCCACTGCGCCCCCCGCCTTTTTTTTTTTTTTTTTTTTTTTTTTTTTGAAACGGAATCTCTCTGTAGCCCAGGCTGGAGTGCAGTGGCAGGATCTTGGCTCAGTGCAACCTCCACCTCCCGAGTTCAAGCGTTCTCCTGCCTCAGCCTTCCGAGTAGCTGGGATTACAGGTGCACACCACCACATCCAGCTAATTTTTGTATTTCCAGTACAGATGGTGTTTTGCCATGCTGGCCAGGCTGGTTCTGAGCTCCTCACCTCAGGTGATCCACCAGCCTCAGCCTCCCAAAGTGCTGGGATTACAGGCGTAAGTCACCGTGTCTGGCTCTTGCCCTGTTTTCTACCATGTCAAGACAAATTGTAATGTCTGCTTCTCAAGGCTCACTTTTTTTCAACGCCTGTACCTTGTACAGTGCCTGGTACCTAATAGTTGTTCAGTAAGTTTCTGTGGAATGAATAAATGACTCACCTTGTTTATACCATGTTTTTCCCCAACCCAGCAAGAATCCACTGCTCTGCTTGGATAGCCTTCCCTGCACACATGCATAATTATTTCTGTGTTTTTCTCTTGACTCTCCAGCTGAATGCACTACTTCCTCTTTAACGATTCGTGTCTGTGCCAACTTAATTACCACCTATTTCCAAAGGTGGGTTGAGGCCCCTCTGAAAAAGAGGCACAGCTACATTTAGATCATTTATGATTACAGAATAATTATTCTAAGTATCTACTATGGGTCAAGTTCTTTATCATTTTCTTTGTATACATTACTGAATCTTTCCAACAAACTATAGAACCGGGCATTATTATCACTATTCTATGGTTAAGAGACTCTGAAGCTTTAACTATCTCGTCTAAGGACTACAGCATGTAGATGTCCCCCAGCTCTTTTTTTGTTTGTTTGTTTTTTGAGGTGGAGTCTCGCTCTGTTGCCCATGCTGGAGTGCAGTGGCACGATCTCAGCTCACTGCAAGCTCCGCCTCCCAGGTTCACGCCATTCTCCCACCTCAGCCTCCAGAGTAGCTGGGACTGACTACAGGTTCCCAACACCACGCCAGGCTAATTTTTTGGGTTTTTTGGTATTTTTAGTAGAAACAGGGTTTTGCCATGTTAGCCAGGATGGTCTTCATCTCCTGACCTCATGATCTGCCCACTTCGGCCTCCCAAAGTGTTGGGATTACAGACGTGAGCCACTGCGCCCAGCCCGGTGTCCCACAGCTCTTAAATCCCACCTGCTATCAAGGACTTGATCAGATTACACATCCTTCTTGGAGCCCTCCTTTATTTCTGTGGCTCTTTTTCTTTCTCTTTTTCTCTCCCCTCTAAAGCTCCTGCAGCACGTATAGCCTGGACTATTGATTTGTCATGGAGTCACACGCCCTTACATATTTGTGGTTGTTTTATGTGTCTATCTCTTTAATGAGAAAGTTAGCAAGGTCTTTGAGAGCAGAGGTCCTATGGAGTGCAGCTTTCTCGACTCTCCACCATCCCTGGTACAGTGAGTTAGGCACAGAAACAGAGAAAGGAGTTTAATGGAATAATTTATTAAAACGAAGTTCTAACACTTAAACATGAAATAATATCTTAAGAAAAACATTTCTATAGGAATAAAAGTCCCTTATCACAAATTATAACATTACATATACTTACTTATAAGTTTTGACTCCACTTATACCTGGTCACCCGGGCATTCAGACCAGGCTACTTCCTGTTTCCGCTGCATGTTCTCCTGATGTATCAGCTTATTGCTTCAGCCGTGTAGTTGTGCCCGCTGCTCAACTAGAAAGGAACACTGTTAAAGCCCCACTTCTTCTGAGACATGTGTATGACTGCAATGCAGTTGTGTCAAACAGAGCACCCCATACACATCTTTTTCATCTCCTGTGTTCTCTGTCCTTTATATAGCCAAAAGTTACCTCTCTCCTACTGTGTCTGGAATGTATTCCTTCTGGTGAGTTCTTGGTCTCTAGCTGACTTCAAGAATGAAGCCACGGACCCCTGCGGTTGAGTGTTATAGCTTTTAAAAATGGTGTGTCCAGAGTTTGCTCCTTCAGATGTTCAGATGTGTCCAGAGTTTCTTCCTTCCGGTGGGTTTGTGGTCTCACCAACTTCAGGAGTGAACCCACAGACCTTCGCAGTGAACATTACAGCTCTCAAAGGTGGCGCATCCAGAATTGTTTGTTCCTCCCGATGGGTTCATGGTCTCACTGACTTCAGGAATGAATCCTCAGATCTTCATGGTGAGTGTTACTGCTCATAAAGGTAGGGCGGACCCAAAGAGTGAGCAGCAGCAAGATTTATTGTAAAGAGCAAAAGAACAAACCTTCCCAAGCCTGGAAGAGGACCAGAACGGGTTGCCTCTGCTGGCTCAGGTGGCCAGCATTTATTCCCTTATTTGGTGCCACCCACATCCTGCTGAGTGGTCAACTTTACAGAGTGCTGATTGGTCCATTTTACAGAATGCTGATTGGCCCATTTTTACAGGGTGCTGATTGGTGCATTTACAATCCTTTAGCTAGACACAGAGCACTGATTGGTGCATTTACAATCCTTTAGCTAGACACAAAAATTCTCCAAGTCCCCATCCGACCCAGAAGCTCAGCTGGCTTCACCTCTCACTACCAAGAAATACATATCTCATTTATGCACTATATACTTCTGCTAAATCTTTTTTTTTTTTTTTTTAGATGGAGTTTTGCTCTTGTTGCCCAGGCTGGAGTGCAATTGTGCCATCTCGACTCATTACAACTGCCACCTCCCGGGTTCAAGCGATTCTCCTGCCTCAGCCTCCTGAATAGCTGGGATTACAGGCATGTGCCTCCACACCTGGCTATTTTTATATTTTTAGTAGAGATGGGGTTTTGCCATGTTGGTCAGGCTGGTCTCGAACTCCTGACCTCAGGTGATCCATCCACCTTGGCCTCCTAAAGTGCTGGGATTACAGGCCTGAGCCACTGTGCCCAGCCTTTTTTTTTTTTTTGAGACAGTCTTGCTCTGTCACCCAGACTGGAGTGCAGTGTTGCAATCAGCTCACTGCAGCCTCGACCTCCCAGGCTCAAGCCATCCTCCCACCTCAGCCTGCTGAGTAGCTGGGACCACAGGTGTGCCACCACACCCGGCTAATTTTTTATTTTTGTAGAGATAGATTGTCCCTATGTTGCCCAGGCTGTTGTTGAATTCCTACGCTCAAGCAATTCTCTCAGCCTTCTGAAGTGTTGGGATTCCAGGCGTGAACCACCATGCCTGGCCTTTTGCTCCATCTATACATAAATGTTTAGCTCTTGTCCTGAGAATGCTTAGAAAATGTGATTGGTTAAATTCTAAGGCTGTCACTCTTACCCTTAACTTACGACTGAGATGCTATAAGCTGTTAATGTTCTAATTTGCCTCAAATAAGGTAAGACATTTATTATTTTGCTAGACTATTATTCATTTCTTCAGAACTATGACTCAATTTGTGTAGCCTAAAAAATACACGATTTTCATGAAATGTGGTGAATCCCTCCCCAAATTATCAACCAAAGTTAAACACGTTAAAACAGGATTTACTTTCACGACCAAATAAAAGTCACAGAGCAAGTAATCCACACCGGAGCCTTTTAGTCAACAAGCGTGAGACTGATGGCCATTTTCATACAGTTGATGAGGTCAGAATGCTGTAGAGCTTTTGGCAAAGGGTAAAAAAGCTTGAGTCTTGCTGGGCACAGTGGCTCACACCTGTAATCCCAGCACTTTGAGAGGCTGAAGTGGGAGGATTGCTTGAGCCTAGGAGTTTGAAACCAATATGGGCACAATAAGGAGACCCCATCTCTTAAAAAAAAAGAAAACAAAAAACAATTAGCCAAGTGTAGTGACACACACCTGTGGTCCCAGCAGTGCGCTACGATCGTACAACTGACTCCAGCCTGGGCTACAGAGTGTGACGGTATCTTAAAAATATATATATATTAAATTTATATATATATATTAAATTTATATATAGATATATATATATATTTTAAAAACCATGTTCTTTACCTAAGAATGTTTCTTTCTTTTTTTTTTTTTTTTTTTTTCAGATGGAGTCTGGCTCTGTCTCCCAGGCTGGAGTGCAGTGGTGCCATCTCGGCACACTCCCGGGTTCACGCCATTCTCCTGCCTCAGCCTCCCAAGTAGCTGAGACTACAGGTGCCGCCACCACGCCTGGCTAATTTTTTGTATTTTTAGTAGAGATGGGGTTTCACCGTGTTAGCCAGGATGGTCTCGATGTCCTGACCTCGTGATCCGCCCGCCTCCGCCTCCCAAAGTGCTGGGATTACAGGCGTGAGCCACCGCACCTGGCCAAGAATGTTTCTGTTTACCTCAGGCTGAGCTACTGTATCTTCAGGGACCAAAAAATAGGAGCTAACGTTTACTAAATAACCTACAAAGCACTTTACCCAGAGTATCTCATTTTATTGTCTCAATGTATTATGTAAGTGCACTGTTTGCTGTTCCAAATGTAGTCTTATATAGTTCTTTATTCTTTTAATTCCTAGATTTATACTAGAGAAAGAAAATGTGTATTTATCTGTAGCTTAGAAGTAGATTAACATCCTTCCCTCTCACAGATTTCAGTATAATAAGCATCAACAGTGTTATTATTTAAGAATTTTTTTTTTTGAGAAGTGCCTTTCGACATGGCAGGCAAAAGCAATCTGGTGGCTTTGTGCAATTGCTGTACACACTTGGTAATGAATAAATTCTGTTGGCTGTTTTGGAAGAGTCAGAAGGGAGTTCTGGTTTATTAGAGTTGTGGCCTAAAAACACCGAGCCAGCTCATCAGTGCTGCTGATCTCGTGCCCTTCCTCTGGCAAACCATGTGTCGGATGTGGTAGAGAAAAAAAGAATCTCCCTTTCAGCAACAGAATATGTGCAAGCTATACCCTGAATTATCCCATGATGACCTTGCAAATGTAACACATGCCCTTGTGACCACAAGGCCCGACAACTGTAATTTCCTCTGCTTTTCATCAGAGCTCTTCTGCTGCCTGCAGCAGGCACAGCATGCTAGGGTACAGCTGCTCCCTGACGCCCAAGACACCTGCCCTCCATCCTTTACTACGAATGTGTAAAAGATTGTCCAATAGGAAGCTGACCCCAGCTGTGGTTATGCAAACTCTGAGTTCATCTTCCTGAGTGATCCTTGAAGGCTGGCTAATGTTTACTATTCACCCAGCCCACATTTTGGAAATACTACCTAATGCACTTGCTTAAGTCATTCCAGAAATCATTATTAGGCAGTTTCTTAGAGCAATCCATGGGTTGAAGAGGCATTTCCTGCAGTGACATCATTGATGGATATTTCATTTATGCAATGTGTATGTATACATACATATATGTATATATATTTTTGTATATGTATATAGACACACACACACACACACACACACACACATATATATATATATATATTTAGCACTTACTAGATACCAGGTGCTGCTCTAGGTTCTAGGTGCTGGTAATAAAACCTTGAATAGGTTGGACAAGGCTTCTACTTTCCCTGAGCTTACTCTCTAGTGAGTAGCAGAGACAATGAATAAGTTAACAAATTCAAGTAGAGATAAATGCTTTAATGAAAATAAAATAGGATGCTGTAATTCAGAGTGACCAGGGGTGAGGCGCTGGTGTCAGATAACGGTGGAGTAAAACATTACAATATTAGAGAGTCAAAGAAAGCTTCTCTGAGAAGGTGATATGCTGCTGGGATTAGAATCATGATCAGTGGGAAGCTCCTCCTAGGCACAGAAAACAGTATCTGCAAAGGCCCTGAGGTGAAAAAGAAGTGAGAAAGGAATTTAAAGGTTAGTGGGGTAAGTGTGTCCCAAGACAGGAAGAGTGGGAGGGGTTAGAGAACTTGTGTATTCAACCAAAACATTAGGAAAATAGGGAAAGGCCCCAAGATACCTGTCATTCCAGATGATGTCAGATTCAGCAACCAGAGTCCACTGTGGGATGGGGGTGACACCGGAACCCTGATTATATGGTGGGAATCCTCAGTGATGTTTCCTCTTCCAAGATATATTTGGAGGCCATAATTTCCCAGTTGTTGCTAATTCTGACACCCAGTTCTACAATTTGATCACTACCACCACCACCTACATTTTGTCATTGGTATCATTTTAAATTTTAGCATTTCCTAGGAATTCATGTGATGATGTCTTTTTTAAAACTTGATATTGTCTTATCATTTTGTCTGTGTTACACTCAGAGTAAGAGATGGACATGTAGGGCTATGTATTTCCCATAAGTGCAAAGTGGCTTGACATTTAAAATAAATATCCTCAAACCCTGTTAGGTATTTACTAACCACATATTTTTCTAAACCATATTGTAAAATGCTCACTCGAACTTCCAGGACATCATTGGCCGTTATCCTGACTCTCCAAATGACTCTCTAGAAGTCTTTCCTTGTGCCTTCATCCTCTCAGAGCTAATGGGTATCCCCTCCAAGGAACGTTGTGTGGCCTCATCAGCAAAAAGGCGACATACCTGTGGTTTGGTACAGGGTGAACTGAGCCAGGAATCTGGGGAGCAAACCTTTATTCCCATCATTGCCAGTCACTCTGGGATCTTGAGCTAATCAAATCCTCCCTGCGCTTTAATTTATATCCGTGCAAAATGGAAAACACAATACTATAACGGTGCTCTGAACACAGCACAGCCAAATCAGATGGAAACAAAACATTTAGGGTATTTGATTTGCTTCAAATTCAAAGAAATGACCTGGAAACATCCGTCACAGAGAGGAGGAATTCTTAAGGGAGCCTAACATCAAATAGGATGGAGAGAATTTTGGTCCTAGTTTATTTTGGGTATGGGCATTTAGATGTGGCCATTGTCTCTTCCTTTGGAGGGCTGTGATGAAAAGAATATCGAAAAAGAGCTAACCAGAGGCTAAATTGCAAGAATTTCCCATGCTGAAAGGCTTAACATTCACCTATTGATGCCCATAAAACCACATTAAAATATAAGAGAATCTGATGTTGCTTAAACTCTCTTTTAACTAGCTTGGCTCCGGAATGGAAGATTCTATTTCAAGAAAGTTTATCAAATTCTGACTTTAAATAGGCCATTGTTCTCCCCATAAGGGGCAATGATAATGTGATTGTTTACAAAGTATTGGGAGGATAAGCATAGTAAGGTAGGGCAAGAGAAGACCCATCAACAAAACCCAAACAAAGACTTGTGGCAAGTCTAAGGAAACGAGACTGTTCTTCTGGTGGGAAGAATAAGTAGGAAGTGGTATTTGAGATGGGCTTAGAAAGAGGGCCCAGATTACAGATAGAAAAAATGAATGTGCAAAGAAAGAACCTGCATGAAGCAAGAAACATTTGTCTGGGATGAAGGAAAGAGAAGTAGTATGTGGTAAGAGCAGTTGTTCCCAAATCTGGCTGCACGACAGAATTAACTGGGGAGATTTAATAAAAACACAGCTTTCTGGTCTCCTTTGCAGACCCTATAAATGAGAATTTTCAAGGAGATCTCAGTTATGTAGCCTCTTTTTTTTTTTTTTTTTAAGAAAATAATTTCGGCCGGGTGTGGTGGCTCACGCCTGTAATCCCAGCACTTTGGGAGGCTGAGGCGGGTGGATCACGAAGTTAAGAGATCAAGACCATCCTGGATAACATGGTGAAACCCCATCTCTACTACAAAATACAAAAAAATTAGCCGGCCGTGGTGGCAGGCGCCTGTAGTCCTAGCTACTTGGAGACTGAAGCAGGAGAATGGCATGAACCCGGGAGGTGGAGCTTGCAGTGAGCAGAGATCGCGCCACTGCACTCCAGCCTGGGTGACAGAGTGAGACTCAGTCTCAAAAAAAAAAAAAGAAAAAAGAATTTCAATTCTCCAAGTGATTCTAATGTGCAGTCAGGCTTCGGTATCACCGGAGTAGGTCTTACAAGACTCTGAAGAAACTTGCCATATTTGGCCATTATGTAGAAGCACGTTTTCCAAACTTTAGGTTTGAAAATCAATTTAGTGAGCGCCATCACATATTTTTTGTTTTACTTTAAAAATATCAGTATGTAGTCAGGTATGGTAGCAGGCACCTGTAGTCCCAGCTAGTTGGGAGGCTGAGGCAGGAAGATCACTTGAGCCCAGGAGTTCAAATCCACCTTGAGCAACACAGTGAGACCTTGTCTCTAAAATATAATGACATATATATAATATACATATATAGAATATAGTAAATATGTTAATATATTAACATATTGATATATATTAAATACATTAATATATTACATGTTATATTAATATATTAAATATGTTATATTAATACATTATATATTAAACATGCTATATTAATATATATAGCATAATGCATTTTATGTAGTAATGGTAGGAACTCTTTTTTTTTTGAGATGGAGTCTTTCTCTGTTGCCCAGGCTGGAGTGCAATGGTTGCAATCTCAGCTCACTGCAACTTCTGCCTCCCAGGTTCAAGCCATTCTTTTGCCTTAGCCTCCCAAGTAGCTGGGACTACAGGCATGCGCCACCATGCCCGGCTAATTTTTGTATTTTTAGTAGAAATGGGGTTTCACCATGTTGGCCGGGCTGGTCTTGAACTCCTGACCTCAGGTGATCTTCCCGCCTCGGCTTCCTGAAGTGCTGGGATTACAGGCTTGAGCCACTGTGCCCCGCCGTGGTAGGAACTTTCTGTGAAGGATTCGTTTCTATTGTTTGGGTGTGTGTTTATATATATGTTTGTGTTTTCAGTCACAATATAAAATTAACATTTTACTGATTTTTTGTGTCAAAAAAAGATAGTATCTTAGTCTGTTTTCTGCTGCTGTAACAGAATACCACAGACTGGATAATTTATAGAGAAAAGAGATTTATTTGGCTCATGGTTCTAGAGGCTAGGAACCCAAGAGCATGGCACTGGCATCTGACCAGGGTCACCCCGTGGTTGAAGGACAGAAGGCAGAAGTGAGCATGCAAGACAAAGAAAAGGGATCTGAACTCCTGAGATAAATAACCCACTCCTGTGATAATGGCAGAGCCCTTATGACTCAATAACCTCTCAAAGCCCTGCCTCTCAACACCACCACAATGGCAACCAAGTTTCCAACACTTGAACTTTTGGAGGATGCATTGAAACCATAGCATATGGGAAGACATTGAATTATAGAAAAGGATTGTTTGTATTTAAGTTGGCAATGGGGAGCTTTTGAGCGTTTTGAGGTAGGGAGTGACATGATCAGATTTATACTGTTAAAAATTATTCAGGCAGCAATGTATACAGTAGATTAAAATGAATAAAAATAAAAATGAAGAGTTAATGAAAACCTATATTCATTACCAATTTTGAAGAATCAGACTAATTAAAATATACCTAAATCCTAAAATAATTCATAGTTACCATCATTAACATTTTTCTCTATCAGGCTGGAGGGCACATCAGGATTCAGCAGGACTTCCCATTATTATGAACATCCGTTATTACTGAGCTTCTATCAGCTCAAAGGTTGTGATTAAGTGATATACCTCCTTGTATGAATTCTAGAGGGGAAAAATAAGAGGAAATACCTAGAGATGTTTCATAGGCAATCCAAAAAGTGGGTTTTGATCCAGAGTAATCATTAAATTGTGGTCAATGTCTTTGTTTATTTGTACTATTGTAACAAAATACCATAGACTGGGTAATTAATAAAGAACAGAATTTTTTTTTTTTTTTTTTTTTTTTAGACAGAGTTTTGCTCTTGTTGCCCAGGCTGGAGTACAATGGGACGATCTCAGCTCACTGCAACCTCTGCCTCCTGGGTTCAAGCAATTCTCTTGCCTCAGCCTCCCTCAGTAGCTGAGATTACAGGCGCCCACCACCATGCCCAGCTGATTTTTTTGTATTTTAGTAGAGACTGGGTTTCAACATGTTGGTCAGGCTGGTCTTGAAATCCTGATCTAAGGTGATCCACCCACCTCGGCCTCCCAAAATGTTGAGATTACAGGCATGAGCCACCGTACGCGGCACAGAAATGTATTTCTTACAGTTCTCGATGCTGGAAAGTCCAAGATCAAGGTGCCAGCATCTGGTGTCTGGTAAGGGAGAACCCACTCGCTCAAACCCATTTATAAGGACATTAATCCCATTTTGAAGGCTCCACCCTCATGACTTAATCACATCCTAAAGGCCCGTTTATTTATTTATTTATTTATTTATTTATTTATTTATTTTTGAGATGGAGTCTCGCTCTGTCTTCCAGGCTGGAATGCAGTGGCATGATCTCAGTTCAGTGCAACCTCTGCCTCCCAGGTTCAAGTGATTCTCCTGCCTCAGCCTCCTGAGTAGTTGGAATTACCAGTGTACACCACCACACCTGGCTAATTTTTGCATTTTTAGTAGGGACGAGGTTTTGCCATGTTGGCCAGGCTGGTCTCAAACTTGTGACCTCAGGTGATTCGCCTGCCTTGCCTCCCAAAGTGCTGGGATTACAGACATGAACCACCACTCCTGGCCAAGGTCTCTCCTTTTATACTATTACATTGGCCGTTAAGTTTCAACCACATGAATTTTGGGAGATACATTTAGAACATAACAGACAGTGAAAATATATGAACAGACATTTTTCCTAAAAGATGTACAATTGATCAGTGAGCACAGGAACATCATTAGACATCAGGGAAATCTAGATTAAAACCTACACGGAAAACATGCTACAACATGGATGAACCCTGAGAATGTTATGCTAAATGAAATAAGCCAGTCACGAAAGAACAAATACTGTATGATTCCACTGATAAGGAGGTACGTAGAGTTTTCAAACTCATAGAGACAGAAAGAAGAATAATGGTTGCCAGGGCCTGGGGTCAGAAGTAAGGAGAGTTATTATTTACTTTTTTTTTGAGACGGAGTTTCACTCTTGTTGCCCAGGCTGCAGTGCAATGGCACGATCTTGACTCACCGCAACCTCCACCTACTGGGTTTAAGCAATTCTCCTGCTCAGCCTCCTGAGTAGCTGGGATTACAGGCATGCGCCACCACACCTGGCTAATTTTTTGTATTTTTAGTAGAGATGGGGTTTCTCTCTGTTCGTCAGGCTGCTCTCAAACTCCCAACCTTAGGTGATTCGCCCACCTCGACCTCCCAACGTGCTGGGATTACAGGCGTGAGCCACCGCGCCCGGCGAGAGTTATTATTTAATATATACAGCATTTCAGTTTTTACCATACGAAGAGTTCTGAGGGTGAATAGTTGTGACAGTAGCACAACAGTGTGAAAAGAACTTATTGCTACTAAACTGTACACTTAAAATGGCATAGATGGTGAATTTTATATTATGTATATTTTACATAATAGAAAACAATATTGATGTTAGGGTATATGCCTTAAACTGGCAGTTTAAGGCCCCAGACCTGATTTGGACCCTTACCTGCTGCATGACACTAGGCAAGTTATATAGGACATTTGAGCCACTAGGTTATCACCAGGGAAATTACTATAATAAAACTTAACCCGCTATTGTATAAACCCAGAGTATGTTACAGTATTTTTTCTACTTTAAGGCATTGTAGAAAAGCAACTTGTAGTAACAGTTACTAATGTAAATAACAGCCATTTGATAATACCTGATGAAGGGTGTGAGGAACAGGCATACTCACACATTACTGCTATAAGTATAAATTGGTTTAGCAGTTAGAGAAACTGATTTGGCAATATTTATCAAAATTGCAGGCCGGGCGCGGTGGCTCAAGCCTGTAATCCCAGCACTTTGGGAGGCCGAGACGGGTGGATCACGAGGTCAGGAGATCGAGACCATCCTGGCTAACACGGTGAAACCCCGTCTCTACTAAAAAAAATACAAAAAACTAGCCGGGCGAGGTGGCGGGCGCCTGTAGTCCCAGCTACTAGGGAGGCTGAGGCAGGAGAATGGCGTAAACCCGGGAGGCGGAGCTTGCAGTGAGCTGAGATCCGGCCACTGCACTCCAGCCTGGGCGACAGAGCGAGACTCCGTCTCAAAAAAAAAAAAAAAAAAAAAAATTGCAATTGCATATATCCTTTGAACTTCTAGGACATTCCAGATACACTTCCACTTGAGGAAAGCGACATAGTAATCCACTGCGGTTTTGTTTAAATAGCAAAAGACAGAAAAACAATCTAAGCGTCCGTCCATTCAATAGGATACTGAATAAATAAGTGATGGCAAATGGAATACCATGGAATACTATGTAGCTCTAAAAGAGAATGCAAATCTCTTTAGATATTGAATGGAGTAAGATATAATAAGGAAAAAAAGCAAGGTGAAAAACAGCATATGTAGTATGCTACCTTTTGTGTAAAAAAGGAGAGAAAGGGAATATCTCCATGTATTTGCACATATGTGGATAAAATATGTCTAGAAGAATATGGAGGAAACTGATAACACTAATGTTCAGAGAGGGAGATATCAGTGAGAGTGAGACTGTTTTTTTGGAGACAGAGTCTCATTCTGTTGCCCAGGCTGGAGTGCAATGGCATGACCATAGTTCACTGTAACCTCAAACTCCTGAGCTCAAGTGATCCTCCCACCTTAGCCTTCTGAGAAACTAGGACTACAGGCATGTGCCACCACTCCTAGCTAATTTTTTTTTTCTTTTTGTAAAGACAGTGTCTCGCATGTTGCACAGGCTGATCTTGAATACCTGGGCTCAAGCCATCTGCCCACCTTGGCCTCCCAAAGTTCTGGGATTACAGGTGTGAGCCACTGTGTCTGGCCTAACTTAAACTGACATAGAAAAAGGATCCTGTGGCTGGGTGTGGTGGCTTACAACTGTAATCCCAGCACTTTGGAAGGCCGAGGGGGGGGTGGATCACCTGAGGTCAGGAGTTTGAGACCAGCCTGGCCAACATGGCGAAACCCCATCTCTATTAAAAATACAAAAACTTAGCCGAGCATGGTGGCGGACACCTGTAATTCCAACTGCTCAGAAGGCTGAGGCAGGAGAATTGCTTGAACCCAGGAGGCGGAGGTTGCGGTGAGCAGAGATCATGCTATTGCACCCCAGCCTGGACAACAAGAGTGAGACACCATCTCAAAAAATAAAATAAAATAAAATAAAATAAAATAAAAAGGACCCTGTATAAATTTCAGGTATGAGAATAGCTGGGTTTTGACCCAATGTTGATCACCTATAGCACTGAAATAGGAATTTTGAAACGCAAAAACAACCATTGTGAAGGACTAGTTTTTACATAGTAAGTGAGTAGATTGCAAAGCATGGAACAAAACCCACCTGTAAGGGCCAGAGGAGAATTTCCTCTCTGCCCTCTAAAGGTTCCTTGAAATAAAACTGACAATAGGCAGATTAATAGAGAAAAAGGCCTACAAATTTATGTAATGTGCGTAAGCATGGGGAATCACAGGAGAATGACACCCGGTAACCCAATGGGGTCTAGATGCTTATGTACCCTTCTTCATAGAGGAAAGGGAGACAGGGCAAATGTGGCTATTTTGAGAGGGTAGTAGATGATTTTCAGGTAGAATGAATGGGCCCAATGATCAGAGAATTGTTAGTATATAGTTCCCTGGGAACTGAATGGGAGCTCAATACTGACAAAGTTCCTCTGGACTCCACATGTAGTGTTTAATCATCAGTCTCTTCCTTTCTGATATGAATTTTCATCTCTGGTTTATGAAATTTCAGGGAGGGGATTAAAGGCAACTGTGTTCTTCTTTGGTAGGTCTGGTTTTTTGGTAGATAAGGGAATTTCAGAGAACAGCCTCATCTGTGCTTTGGCAGAGGCAGAGGATTGAGGGGTGATGTGGTGGGTTGGTCAGAGACACCTTAAGGCTGCGTCTTTAGTTCAGCGTGTCAAAATGCCGCTTTTTGGGGTATCCTTTTCTGAGCCCCAACATATCCATCCTGGTATGTCCTCATCTTTGCTATGTGGTTTCTCTGCCACTTTCATCAAGAGGTGCAGTCTGTTTCTCCAATCTCGTGAATCTGGGTGGGCCTTAAGTCTTGCTTTGATCGGTAGAATGTGGGAGACATGATGTTATGCAATTCCCCAGGCTTGACCTCAACGGGCCTTGCAGCTTCCTCTTTCACTCTCTTGGAGCATTGCCCTGAGCACATGTGAGGGAGCTGGTCTAGCCTACCAGAGGATGAGAGGCCACTTAAAAAAGAAGCAAGATGGCTGGGCGCGGTGGCTCACGCCTGTAATCCTGACACTTTGGGAGGCCGAGGCAGGTGGATCACGAGGTCAGGAGTTCAAGACCAGCCTGGCCAACATGGTGAAACCTCCGTCTCTGCTAAAAATACAAAAATTAGCCGGGCATGGTGGCAGGCGCCTGTAATCCCAGCTACTCGGGAGTCTGAGGCAGGAGAATTGCTTGAACCTGGGAGGTGGAGGTTGCAGTGAGCTGGGATCACCCCACTGCACTCCAGCTTGGGTGAAAAAGCGAGATTCCATCTAGGGAAAAAATAAATAAATACATAAAAAAGAAGCAAGATGCCCAGCCCACAGCCAACACTAACTGCCATTCCTGTGAGTGAAGCTAGCCTCTCCAACCCAGTGACTGTCCCACTGGTCATCCTCTGAAACCAGTCAATAAACAGGCCAGCCAACCCACGGAATTGTAGAAATTGATAAATTGTTGTTTTATGCCATTTCAGGGTTGCTTCTTGCCAGAACAGACTAACTCAATTAGTAAGGTACTTTTATTTTTAACTAGCACAAATTGTAACCTGAGCCAGGGTAGGTTCCTTGTTTGTTTTATGCCGTCACTGGTATCCCTACCACTGTGCCTATTACAGTCCACCACACATACTGTAGGCACTCAATAAATACTTTTTAACTAGCCCCAACACACATACTAGCCTTTGGGTATATTTATATTTCTAAATGTACTAATTTACTAATTTGCAAACTGCTGAAAATCAACATAATTATCTTCAACAATTTGTATTGCTCTCATATAACAAGTGAAACAATAGAACGTGTAATTGGGATATTGCTCCCAGGCTGCAGTGGATTATAACAACTGTCATAATGCTGGTAAGATTATACAGCAAGCTAGCCCTCAAATGTAGGCTAATAAATGAACCAGTGGACTTCTGCAAGTGAAACTCTAAGACGATTTTTTAAATTGCCACTAAAATTGTACTGGGTAGGGTCATAATAAACAGGTCAATGAATCTTGGCAATGGACCAGACATCCTTCTACTGATAAACTAATGATGGCCTGCAACTTGTTTACATAGCTGTCTCACTTACTACCAAGATCACAAAAACTGATCCAAGTTAACAACAATAAATATGCTGCTTGGGAAGGAAAGCAAAAGCAAATGAGGAAGCAGGAAAATATCAATATAAAATCAGTTATCTCCATGATAAGGAGCTTCACAGATGCTAGTTCACTCATTCAAGCTATCATTATCACTTCGATGTCAAATCAGAAGACACTTGGCATGTCACCAAATGTGATTCCAGTAATGGCCACTAATGTGCTTGACCAACAGAGGGTACGCTGCTGCTAAAAACACACCAGTCTGAACTGCAAACTATGTATACATGTGTCTATTCCAAGAGGCTTTCAGATGTATTGCTTCTCATTATCCTCCTCAGAATCTTCGGGAAACCAGGTACAAGATTTTGGACAGGTCTGTGTGATCCAGGGAGTCAGTATTGGAGCAGAGATTAAAATGAGTCGTCCACATTCGGATTATATACGGCAAAATGCTGCTAGTAAGAGAATTCTTTTTTTTGTTTGTTTGTTTGTTTTTGAGACGGAGTCTCCCTCTGTCGCCCAGGCTGGAGTGCAGTGGTGCGATCTCCACTCACTGCAAGCTCCGCCTCCCGGGTTCACGCCATTCTCCTGCCTCAGCCTCACGTGTAGCTGGGACTACAGGTGCCCACCACTGCGCTCAGCTAATTTTTGTATTTTTAGTAGAGACGGGGTTTCACCGTGTTAGCCGGGATGGTCTCGATCTCCTGACCTCATGATCCGCCCGTCTCGGCCTCCCAAAGTGCTGGGATTACAGGCTTGAGCCACTGTACCCGGCTGGAGAATTCTAACAAAGCACAGTTAGAGGTGGAGAAGAAAGAGGATCAACTATCCCACATGGTTTTCCTTCATTTCAGAGGTACAACCTCAGCCAACTCACCCATCCTAGGAGAAACTCACATATGGTGTGACTGGCATGTGGAGTACCGAGCATATTAATACCAAGAACATTAATAAGTTAATTTTAGTACCGAGAACATTAATAAGAAATAAATTCATTTGTCATAAGCTGGTTACCTGAAGGATGCAAGTTCTCCAAGGACTCATGGAACCTTCTGCTCATCTGGCAGGTAAAGCATGCCCTCAGAAAACTGGTCATCAGGGCTGGGCGTGGTGACTCAAGCCTGTAATCCGAGCACTTTGGGAGGCTGAGGCCGGTGGGATCACCTGAGGTCGGGAGTTCAAGACCAGCCTGGCCAACATGGCAAAACCCTATCTCTACTAAAAATACAAAAATTAGCCAGGCGTGGTGGCAGGGGCCTGTAATCCCAGCTACTTGGGAGGCTGAGGCAGCAGAATCGCTTGAACCCAGAGGTGGAGGTTGTAGTGAGCTGAGATCACGCCACTGCACTCTAGCCTGGGCAACAGAGCAAGACTCTGTGTCAAAAAAAAAAAAAAAAGAAAAAGAAAAGAAAACTGGTCATCAGTCACCCCTCTGGGATGAACCAACTTTAAGGTGCAAGACTGGGATGAAATGAGCCATAAAAACCCTTCAAGCCCCCTGTGTGAGGACCTCAAACTTGCAGTAAAACCCCAGTGCTGGATCTGCTGCTTTTGCATGCAAACAGTGATGCCAACCAATAACTGAATGCTTCAGAGTCAGATTTCCATAGACCAGTTTTCTTTTCTTTTCTTTTCTTTTTTTTTTTTCTGAGATGCACTCTTGCTCTGTAGCCCAGGCTGGAGTGCAGTGGTGCAATCTCAGTTTACTGCAACCTCCGCCTCCGGGTTCAAGCGATTCTGCTGCCTCAGCCTCCTGAGTAGTTGGAATTATAGGCACCCGCCACCACACCTGGCTAATTTTTGCATTTTTTAGTAGAGATGGGGTTTTGCCATGTTGGCCAGGCTGGTCTCGAACTCCTGACCTCAGGTGATCCCACTTGCCTCAGCCTGCCAAAGTACTGGGATTATAGGCGCGAGCCACCATACCCAGCCTATAGACCAGTTTTTAATTACCTGCCTTTACTCACAACCTCTCCCTCCCCATTTCAGTCTCACCCTAGTGAGAGACGTTATACCCCCACATAGCTTCTGTTTCGATCTCCTCTGGGAGAGCCACAGGACACATGCTTGTAGAATAAATCTGGAAAGAAAGAGACACCTTAACAAAGAAAAACTGGGAGTGGGTGAGAGAAGAAATTCTAAATGAAGAAAGCCATCCCTCTTCCTGGGGTCTCTTAAATTTCCTACATTTTGAGTGTTAAGACATGAGAGGTGCTTTTGAGAACTGGGAGCTGCCTTTGATTCCAGAGAATATGATTTTTGAATTCTATAATTTTAAAACTTTCTTTACAATTAAAAAGTAAATGCACTCTGGGTTTTAAAGTGAAAATCTCATAGAATTGTGTAATGTAGAACATAAGTCACTTTCATCCATACTACACCCCTTGGCTCCTGTTCATATAGTAGTGCATATTCCTGACTCTGGAGAAGACCCAGAGGCAGGAAGCTAGAACCTAACATGACCAGGGCTGGCTAGAAGCTTAGAGGAAGAAGGTGCAGGCTAACTGTATTAGTCCATTCTCATGCTGCTAATAAAGACATACCAGAGACAGGGTAATTTATAAGGAAAGAAGTTTAATAAACTCACAGTTCCACATGGCTGGGGAGGCCTCACACTCCTGGTAGAAGATGAAGGAAGGGCAAAGGCATGTCTTACATGGTGGCAGGCAAGAGAGCTCGTGCAGGGGAATTCCCATTTATAAAACCATCAGATCTTGTGACACTTATTCACTACCATGAGAACAGTATGGGGAAAACCGCCCCCGTGATTCAATTATCTCCATCTGGCCCTGCCCTTGACACATGAGGATTATTACAATTCAAGGTGAGATTTTGGTGGGACACAGCCAAACCATATCAGTCTCCATGCCGTGTATTTAACTTATTTATTTTATTTTATTTTTTGAGACAGAGTCTCACTCTGTCGTGCATGCTGGAGTGTAGTGGCATGATCTCGGCTCACTGCAACTTCTGCCTCCCAGGTTCAAGCTATTCTCATGCCTCAGCTTCCCAAGTTGCTGGGACTACAGGCATGCGCCACTGCTTCTGGTCCCCCACGCCATTTAAATGTCTCTTCAGAGTTCTGAACATCCTGCTTCAGAGTACTGAACGTCCTGCTTCAGAGTAGGGAAGCAGAAAAGTGTTCTGGATAAAAATCCTATTCAGTAATAGATACCTGGGATGGTGGTTGGCAAGTCCCTTGAGGAAAGGAAATCCTCAGCCACTTAAATGGATATTATCTTCATTAATTCTGATGCATGTGACAGTAACTGGAAAATACGCTTTCCTCTCTATTTATCCAAAGTCCCTGCTGAAACACTTATTTCTTCCATTCAGTTTTTGCATCCACTTACTGGCCCTATCATTCATTTTAGCCTGCAGAGACACTAACCTGTTGCCTTACACACATTGACACTCATATATTTATCAGATGAATGGATGACAAAAACCCTTCACTGAGCTCAGGAAATGTGGCTTAAACTGAAACTGGTAAAATATCAGACTCAGGGTTAGAAATCTTCAACAGTGCATTGAGTGCATTAAATGGTGGAGCCTTACAGCAAGAGAGACTCACATGTAGAAGAGAAGTTACTTAATGATGCTTAGAGGAATTCACATCTGCTTATTTTACTGTAACAGCAAGATAAAATTATTCATTAAATGTCTTCTGAGAGGTTGTTGAGTGTAGGAAATGTATCTTTTCTGCCTTGTGTCCCTCAGCACTGAGCATAGTGCCTAGCACATAATTGGTACTCAATAAATGCCAGTTGAATTATTGAGTGACCAAAGAAAGACTCCATCGAAATGAATAACTGAGATATTCTTCAAATATTGTGTAGAATACAAAAATATTTCAAATTTCAGAGCTAAAATAGTTTCTGTAATGGTATAAATTTGGGAAGTATGGTCAGTATCTGAGAGAAAAAAATAAAGTAATTGTTATTTTAATGATTATGTGGTAAAATACATTCGTTAAAAAAAGCTAGTAAATTTCCATTTTATGCTTGTGATAGAGTTTGTAGAAGAATAAAGATGAGTGTTGCCGGGAGCGGTGGCTCACGCCTGTAATCCCAGCACTTTGGGAGGCCGAGGTGGATGGATCACGAGGTCAGGGGATTGAGACCATCCTGGCTAACACGGTGAAACCCCGTCTCTACTAAAAATACAAAAAAATTAGCTGGGCATGGTGGCGGGTGCCTGTAGTCTCAGCTACCCAGGAGGCTGAGGCAGGAGAATGGCGTGAACCCAGGAGGTGGAGCTTGCAGTGAGCCGAGATCGCGCCACTACACTCCAGCCTGGGCGACAGAGCAAGACTCGTCTCAAAAAAAAGTAAAACAAATAAGTGATAAGAATGAGCTTTTGTTTTTTTAAACAAGTAGGCTGTTTAAAAATTAAGAGTTTTTTTTAATTAGAGTGCTGGTTAAATTTTTTTTAAATCTCCATTGTCTGCCCTTTTTATTTCAAGAGGAGGAATAACTAAGACCAAAAAATTTTAGCATGATTTGGGGTCATCATTTTCATCTTGAGCCCTTTTGGGGAAAACATGCACAAAATAAACTTGCAATTCTCTGGCTTTTGACTCTTAAGCTACAAAGAAATAAAATTTAGAGACTATTATGTCTTTCCGAAAATGCAATTTAATTATTTTCTTCTTGTACCTTTATATTTATAAACTCTACTAGCATTATGGCATCAGTGGAACATTTTTATGTAAAAACAATGGAAATGTTTCCTTATATTGATAAGTCATTGTTCAGAATGAAAAGCAGTGTCTGTTCTCGATTTTCAAGTCGTGAAGCATTGAATGCCTACTAAACGCTATTTCTGTGATAAACACAGGAATGCTTGAGCCAAGACCCATCCGTACCAGAGCCTATTTGTTTCACTGGGAGGAAAAGAGACACACAAAAGGAATCATTAAAACCTTGCAGTACGGCCGGGCGCGGTGGCTCAAGCCTGTAATCCCAGCACTTTGGGAGGCCGAGGCGGGCGGATCACGAGGTCAGGAGATCGAGACCATCCTGGCTAACATGGTGAAACGCCGTCTCTACTAAAAATACAAAAAACTAGCCGGGCGTGGTGGCGGGCGCCTGTAGTCCCAGCTACTCAGAGGCTGAGGCAGGAGAATGGCCTGAACCTGGGAGGCGGAGCTTGCAGTGAGCCGAGATCGGGCCACTGCACTCCAGCCTGGGTGACACAGCGCGAGACTCCGTCTCAAAAAAAAAAAAAAAAAAAAACACCTTGCAGTACAAGTCAGCTATGGACAGAATCTATTCGTGGCTCCCTGTTGCCCTGGAAAGAAACGTTGCCTAGACACAACCTGGGTTCAAATTCAGATTCTTCTATCCACCAGCTACATAACTTTGAGAAAGTTATGTGACCTCTGCAATGTGGAATCCTCCTCAGGAAAATGGTTTTAAGAACACTGGCTTCCTGAGGTTGAAATTATTAAATTTAACAAAGGAAAAATATCTTAAAAAAAAAAAGTAACTAACACACACAGAGTGCTCTATGCTCTTGTATGATGCTGTGGACATTTCACCTACTGTTATACATTTTTCAGAGAAGGCATTGAGGCTTAGAGAGGTGGACTATTGGTTTGAGGGCACACGGTGACCTGAGATCTGTCTGAATCCAGGGCATACCTTTAACCACCACATTTTATGCCAACAGTTTCACCTCTAGTAAGAGAAATAAGAATAACAAATAATAATCTACCTTAAAATACAGCAAGTGCCATAAAAGGGGTCAAAAAGGGAAAATGGAAGAATGGAGAGATTATTTCCAGCTTATGGATCTTTATGACAAAGCTCTTGATAAGAGCTGAGTTCAAAGAAGGAAAACTGAAATATTTGGTGGGTTTTTGGAGTCTGAAAAACTTACTTTATCTAAGTGGCAATCTGGGGAAAAGTCTACACAGTGCCATTCCTAATGGATCCTCAGGACAATTTTCCATCCCTAATGGTATAAAAATCCTGTTTAAATCAGTAACTCAACTTCAAAACCCTGAAGAAAGATTCAAAATCCACTCTTAAGATATTCAAGATTTGCTCTCCCAGCCCACTCCCCAACATGCCTGGGAATTGGATACGTTCTCAAGCAGCAGAAGTTTACAATAGCAAAGACTTTTTTTTTTTTTTTTGAGACAGAGTCTCGCTCTGTCACCCAGGCTGGAGTGCCATGGTGTGATCTCGGCTCACTGCAAACTCCGTGTCCTGGGTTCCCACCATTCTCCTGCCTCAGCCTCCCAAGTAGCTGGGACTACAGGTGCCCGCCACCACATCAGGCTAATTTTTTGTATCTTCAGTAGGGACGGGGTTTCACTATGTTAGCCAGGATGGTCTCAATCTCCTGACCTCATGATCCTCCCGCCTCGGCCTCCCAAAGTGCTGGGATTACAGGCGTGAGCCACCGCGCTTGGCCAGCAACTTTTAAAAGTAGTGATTTTTTCAGCCAGGCGTGGTGGCTTACACTTCGGGAGGCCAAGACAGGTGGATCACGAGGTCAGGAGTTCGAGACCAGCCTGGCCAACACAGTGAAACTCCATCTCTACTAAAAATACAAAAATTAGGTGGACACGGTGGCAGGCACCTGTAATACCAGCTACTTGGGAGGCTGAGGCAGCAGAATCGCTTGAACCCAGGGAGCTGAGGTGACAGTAAGCCAAGGTCACTCCACTGCACTCCAGCCTGGGTGACAGAGCTAGACTCCATTTCAAAAAAAAAAAAAAAAAAAAAAAACCAGTAATTTCTTCTCGCTTCTGACTCAGGAATATTCCAGGTTGACTCCTGGCTTCCAGGTCAGCCCAACAACCTGGCTGTGTCTCCCTATTTCAATTTTTGGTTCTCTGATTCATTCCCTTAGCCCTTCTTTCTGCTACAAGTTTGGTTAATTCTGATAAGAGTGATAATGCCCAATACTGTCCCCATATATTAGCTTTTGAGTCGTGGCCTTCCAAGTCAAGTTAGTAATGGGAAATGATTTGTCATCAAAGGCCTTGCATAATCTCACCAATGTATCATCTAGCCAGCTATCTGCCCCATAATCATATGACCAGTCTTCATCATCAAAGACATAGATTCTACCCCCAAGCAATACAATTCATCTATACAACATCGGTTACCATTGTTCCGCTTCAAACAGGTTATGACAGATCCTGACATCTGTCCTTCTCAAAGGATAAACTCAGCATTCTCTAATCTCAAGAATGGAACCACTTTAACATGTACTTTCTACTCCATTACCCTATAAGCTCCCTGAGAGCAAGGACCCCATTTATTGTTCTGATATTTCTAGTGCTTAGGATAATGGCTGAGTAGCCATTGTAGATACTCAAAAAATGAATGTTGAATGAATAAATCTGCTTAGCAAGTATCCTTAGACCTATATACTTCTATGCTTTTATGCTATATGCAATAACAAAAATAAGAAAATGAGAAGGCTCTCAGATATCTCTTAGATCTATTTTCTTTCAAACAGGTGTGTTTACCCATAGGCAGTTAAGAAACCTGCTGCATACTGTCATGTCTCAATTATCTTTGGCTACAGGAGATTGAGAAAACAGTTACATACTGTTATATATATATACAGAGGAAGGGACACTACAGCTACATAAACTACTTACAGACTTCTCACTTTGTTGCTGTTGTAGTTTTTTGAGATTTAGTCTTGCTGTGTTGCCCAGGCTGGAGTGCGATGGTGTGATCTCAGTTCACTGCAGCCTCTACCTCCCAAGTTCAAGCAATTCTCCTGCCTCAGCCTTCCAAGTAGCTGGGATTACAGGCACCCGCCACCACGCCTGGCTAATTTTTGTATTTTTAGTAGAGGCGGGGTTTTACCATGTTGGCCAGGCTGGTCCCGAACTCCTGACCTCAGGTGATCCGCCCACCTCAGCCTTCCAAAGTGCTGAGATTACAGGGGTGAGCCACCACACCCAGCTTCAAATTACTTTGAAGAATTCATTTCTTTTTTTCTTTCTTCCTTTTTTGTTTTTTTTTTTGTTTTGGTTTTTGAGACGGAGTCTCTCTCTGTCACCCAGGCAGGAGTGCAGTGGCTCAATCTCAGCTCACTGCAAGCTCTGCCTCCTGGGTTCACACCATTCTCCTGCTTCAGCCTCCCAAGTAGCTGGGACTACAGGTGCCCGCCACCACACCTGGCTAATTTTTTTGTAATTTTAGTAGAGACAGGGTTTCACCATGTTAGCCAGGATGGTCCCGATCTCCTGACCTCGTGATCTGCCCACCTTGGCCTCCCAAAGTGCTGGGATTATAGGCGTGGGCCACCACACCAGGCCTGAAGAATTCATTTCTTCTCCCTGTAAGCCTTTTATTCAATAAATAAATAAATAAATAAGTAAATAAATAATTTACTTGGTTTATTTGAAGAAAGATGTCTCAACACTTTTATATATTATTTTTTCTTTTTAGAGTGGAAGCTCTATTATTGACTGAGACAAGGGGGATTACCATCTATGGCATAGACTCAGGTCATTGCCCACCAAAGATTTGTGTAACTCACTTCCATGGTGTAGAATTGTCAGTGAATAGTGGCTGACAGGTCAGTGACCACATTTCCCAACCCTTTATTTCTAGGTGGAAATGTGACCCCACCCATTAAGAAGTGTGCTCTCAACACTCTCTCTCCCTATCTGTGGATTCAACACCAAGGAATCTGAAGCCCTACAAGATGGTGGAGGCGCAAGATAGAAGGACCCTTGCCCCACAGTTACCATATAGAGGAAAAGTCAGCAGTCAACTTCTGTTACGTGAGCAAG
Source organism: Theropithecus gelada (assembly GCF_003255815.1). NCBI lineage: Eukaryota > Metazoa > Chordata > Mammalia > Primates > Cercopithecidae > Theropithecus > Theropithecus gelada. The sequence continues at coordinate 64,736,886 of NC_037683.1, read as the reverse complement.
ACATACATTTTTAATGCATGCAGCCACTAAAGTTGGTGAGTTTATCTGTCATGGCAGCTAGTGTGATTCATGTGTGATGTTTTTCTTTCACCCAGTCTCTGGTGGAGGTGCAGGAACAATTCTGACACTTTGTCTAAGGCACATCGTTATTAGCTCCAAGAACAAAAACGAAATGTGGAGTTAGGGTGTCAGATTGTCCGTGTTCAGGTCTCAGGAGACAAGTTAGAGGGCGCGTGTGAATGCTGACAAAGGTATGCTGTGAGCTAAGGGTGAGAGAGGAGGCCGAGGCCAGGAGCCAACGAGGGGGAAGGCAATTGCTAGTGTGTGAGGCAGAAAAAGAGCAGAAGCTGTTGTCTAAGAAAGTATGTTTTGGATTCCAGATATTAGAGGGAGGGTTCTAAACTAAAGGAAGAGATTGAAGACTGGCCTTCAGACTTGTATCTGGAACAGAGTGAACATTCTGAGTGTAGACTAGCAGCACACCTAAGGCTGCCCAACAGAGTCTGGCCGCAGAAAGAGCAGGAAACCAGGCAGGTGGGACACTAAACCCCTGCCAGCCAACTGGGATACAGAATCCCAGAGACCTGAAGGGTACGGAGAAACTCCAGGTAACTAAGAGCCTTGATCAAAAAAGGCCCATATAGCGGACCTTTTTCATTATGGTGTTTAGGGATCTGTTATTTTATAATGCCATTGAAACACCAGGCTCTGGCTTCAGCCCTTGAGCACAATAAATAGAAGATGATTTCACACCTCCAGAGTGAGAGCCACAGGCATGATGTCTGCTGGACCTTTATTGGCTCTAGGAAGGGAAGAGCAGCTTTCTCCTGGGTACTTATTGCAAATATATGGGACAGCCCTAGGACCTGGGGCAAAGACTGACACAGATGCCCTGCCGTTTGGATGAATAGCTGTCTTATCCAGCTCCGTAAGACCCATCATTCTATAGCCATGACTGTGTACCAGGAGCAAATTAGAACGAAACTGGAAACTGATAGGTCTAGTGTTTTACCTCACTTGCATCCATAGCAAAGCTATTTGACTGTGACCCCAAAGAACTGGTTAAAGTTCTGAAAATTGAAATGAACAGTACTGTATAAAATATTTTCTATTCCTCTTTTTACTATTTATGAATGTAGGTAGTAAAAGATTTGGGAAGGTGAAGGACGATAGTTATCACTGTGGTATGGAAAAACTAATACCGAACTTCTCTGCCTGAGTTTTAACCTCCTACTATGCCCAGCTTTCTTTCCCTTTTCTTTCTTTCTTCTTTTTTTTTTGGCAGGGGAGGGGATGGAGTCTCGCTCTGTCCCAGGCTGGAGTGCAGTGGTGCGATCTCGGCTCACTGCAACCTCTGCCTCCCAGGTTCAAGCGAGGTTGAACCTGCCTCCCAGGTTCAACCCCATCAAGAGATGGGGTTTCACCATGTTGCCCAGGCTGGACTTGAACTCCTAGACTCAAGCAATTCACCTATCTTGACCACCCAAAGTGCTGGGATTGCAGGTGCGTGCCACTGCACCCAGCTACATTTGCATTTCATTAGACAACAAGTAATTATTTAGTACATGTTGCATGGAACATATTTATAATACAAATGTATTTGTTGTTTATCTGAAATTCAAATTTAACTGGCTGTCCTATATTTTATCTGGCAAACTTATGTCCGCAATGACACTAATTCAGCCAGCTTCCTTCAAAAGTAGAACCAGTTATATTCATTCTGGATGGAAATGCATTCTTTTTCTTTTTTAAAAATTAAATTTAGCACATAGAACATTGCTTAGCTTGTTGTAGATACTCAGTAGATCTTATGAATGAATCACTGAGTAGCTCCTCTTTAACCCTTGAGGTAGCTTAAAGTGGTTAAATAATTTGCCTTTTAAATGCTAGCAACTAGAACAGTGGGGTGGGGGTGAGGATAATATAACATAACTTTGCTTCCAATCTGTTTTCTAAAATTTATACTTGAGGATTAAGCTACTGTCACATTATGAAGTGTAAAAAATTGTTGGCATGAAGACAAACTGGTTTAAGGCAAGACTTGGGATGAATTTACATTTTGAGTAGTTAGAATTTTTTTGATCAAGTTTTAAAATATATGTTTTGGCTGGGTGCGGGGCTCACACCTGTAATCCCAGCATTTTGGGAGGCCAAGGCAGGTGGATGGCCTGAGGTCAGGAGCTCGAGACCAGCCTGGTCAACATGGTGAAACCCCATCTCTACTAAAAATACAAAAATTAGCCAGGCATGGTGGCAAGCACCTGTAATCCCAGCTACTCAGGAGGCTGAGATAGGAGAATCGCTTGAACCTGGGAGGCGGAAATTGCAGTGAACCGAGATCGAGCCACTGCACTCTATAGTGGGTGACAGAGCAAGACCCTGCCTCAAAAAAAAAAAAAAAAATATATATATATATATACACACACACACATATATATAAATGCATTGGACAAGTATTTGTCTCCTTTAGAACATGATTTATGGCTTTGTCAGAACTATAAATTAAATTCTAGATTTGGATCCAGATTTCTTATTTCTTTCCTTTTTTTTTTTTTTTTTTTTTGAGACAGAGTCTTACTGTTGCCCAGGCTGGAGTGCAATGGCGTGATGATAGCTCACTGCAGCAGCCTCCAACTCCCTGACTCAAGCAATCCTCCAGCCTCAGCTCCCAAATAACTGGGATTACAAGTGTGTGCCACCACTTTTTGTATTTTTAGTAGAGATGGGGTTTCACCATGTTGGCCAGGCTGGTCTTGAAATCCTGACCTCAGATGATTCACCCACCTGGGCCTCCCAAAGTGCTGGGATTGCAGGCATGAGCCACCACACCCTGCCCTCTTTTTGTGTCTGATAACTGCCAGATAAAAGGCGTTCAACTAGTTTGGAAGAAAAAAATGAAGAAAAGAAGAATGGAAAAGAAGGGCGACAGGGAGGGAGGGAAAAGGGAGGGAGGAAGGGAGGGAAGGAAGGAAAGAAGGAAGGAAGGAAGGTAGGTTAGTAACTCACGAAAAAAGGAGAGAAAAATCAATACTTGTCATTCATATGAAATACTTTTTCAAAGAATGATCCCAAAATAAACAAGATCCAAAGAATCATCAAAAGTGAATTCTCTTATTTCAATAAACGTAAAAAGCTCAGCAATTCAATTCACAAACTTCCATTCTAACTCATCAGACAGTTTTTGGAGCACCGGCTACAGGCAAAGCCACCATACTAAGCAGTGTTACAAAGGTTGTTAAAAGATAAACTTAGGCACATTAAAATTTTAAGGTGTTCATTTGAGTAGACAGTGAGTGACCTGGCAGCACCTGACTGCCAGTGGTTTAGGGCTCCACTGAAGGGGCTTCAGAGGAAAACTTTTTTTTTTTTTGAGACGGAGTCTCACTCTGTCACCCAGGCTGGAGAGCGGTGACATGATCTCAGCTAATTGCAACCTCTGCCTCCCGGGTTCAAGTAATTCTCCTACCTCAGCCTCCCAAGTAGCTGGGACTACAAGTGCCCAACACCATACCCGGCTAATTGTTTTTGTATTTTTAGTAGAGACGGGGTTTCACCATATTGGTCAGGCTGGCCTTGAACTCCTGACCCTGTGATCAGCCAGCCTGGCCTCCCAAAGTGCTGGGATTACAGGCGTGAACCACCGCGCCCAGCCGAGAGGAAAACTTTTATAAGGTGCATGGGAAGCTAGACAAAGAAAATGTTTGATTGGCTAAAGTGGAACAGTAACCTTAAAGTACCTAATAGACGTTAGTTGGTGATTTCTAGTTGGTAAAGTCTCTAGTTAGAGGTTAGAGTTGTTAGTTTCTGACTCATTAACTTACTCTGAGTTTGGTTTGCTTATGTAGGAACCCAGAATGCCGGAGAGGGCCATCTCAACTAATGGACTCCCAAATATTGTCTTGTAACAAGGTAAAATTAACACTTTGTCCTTTGAAAAATTTACTAACTAGTGTTTGTGGGGATAGAGGAAGGGGAAGAAAGAAAAGGAGTGTAATAATTAGTCAGCTTAAGTCAAGGTAAAATAAAATTGTGATATGGTTTGGCAGTGTCCCCACTCAAATTTCATCTTGAATTGTAGCTCCCGTAATTCCCAGGTAGGGGACAGACCCAGTAGGGGGTAACTGAATCATGGGGACAGGTCTTTCCTGTGCTGTTCTCGTAATAGTGAATAAGTCTCATGAGATCTGATGGTTTTCTAAAGGGGGGTTCTTCTGTACATGCTCTCTCTCGCTTGCCACCTTGTAAGACATATCTTTGCTCCTTCTTTGCCTTCCGCCATGATCGTGAGGCCTCCCCAGCCATGTGAAACTGTGAGTGTATTAAACCTCTTTTTCTTTATAAATTACCCAGTCTCCAGTATGTCTTTATTAGCAGCATGAGAACAGACTAATTGAATGTGTCATAGGAAAGGGACCAAAAAAGGAATGAAAGAAATCACATCCAGTTCCAGACATGAGGAGAGGCTATGCCACTTGAGTCAACTTTGAGCCAAGTCCAAAAGGTGGGTATTCTAAGTAGAGAGCACAGCCTGAACAAAGACACAGAGGCAGGGAAATCCAAGGTCCCTGTGGGGAAACCCAAGTGCAGATATTTTAGATGGATGTCACCCTGATAATACCACACACTTCTAGATATATCCCAAATAATTGGCAACTGGAGAATGTAGCAGATTAAAAGACAGGGAAATACAGCCATCTTTCAGAGTCCTTTTATGAATGAAACAGGCTAGGATTACATACATGTATGCACACCTACATGCTTGCAGGTACACACAACATAAATATATAACATCTTTTAAAAGTGTTTCTCTTTATGGTTGAAAACTGCCCAGCACAAAAACACTTTAACATCTTTATGCCAGTTATGGCTGTGAGCTCCATTGCAGCAGAGGAAGTTTAACTCACATAGGAACTCTGCAGTTGTGTTCTGGGAACATCTTCCATGTGCTTTTTGTTAAATGATATGTCAGATTATCAGGAAAACTGAGTTATAATGCTCAGTGCTGGAATGCTGAATCCTTAGCTACATATGCCTCCCAGCTACAATTTCACGTTTTTTGAAAGACTAATCCAGGCATTACATTATTGTCAGTGCCTCCCAAAATATTCCTTGCCAATTATTCTGCTTGTTTTCAGAGGTTCTCTTAGTACAGGTATTTCCTGTTTTATTTCAAAATTAATGATAAATGATAGGCTTTTGAAGGTTTGGAGAATGAATTGTGGTCCAAGAAACTTTCTTTTTTTTTTTTTTTTTTTTGTAAATTATTGGATAGGTATTGCCTAAACTGTTCCAACAGTTTTCCTTCTCTCAAGTTGAAAAGGTAATTTTTTTTCCCACAGTCATACATTCTTGAGGACTTAAAGAATATATTTTGAGAAGTTTATTTGCAGAATATATTTTCCAAATGAAAACATCACAATATATTTTCACAACGTGTAATAGTCGCACTTTTGCATTCATTCAGTTCTGAGGCATTGTCTCCATAATAGCTACACCATAATAGCTACCATCCTAGTACTTAATCATTTTAATATGGGTTAGTGCTTTGATTCTTTTTAATTGCCAAGGAAACTTAAAAGAGGAGAAATGCTTTTGAATTGACAAATACCCATTTTAGGAAGTATCTGTCAATTTTTTTCACTGTCCGAATTGCTGGTGATGGGATGGTTTACAGAACATCGGTTTCCTTTTATTTTTCCTTTAAGGAAATTATAGTATCTCAAGAAGTTATAAGGTAAATTACAGTCCAGTTTCCAATGTTAAAGCCATCAGTGCAAACCCTGATGGGCAAATAATGTTCTTGAAAGTTATTGTTATTAAAAAAAAACTTGCATTTCATACAGAAATTACAGTTTTATTCTTTGCCTGGGTTACTTATAAGGAACTTCATGCAGAAATTACAATTGTATTCTTTGCCTGGGTTAGTCTTAAGGAAGACGTTTTTCTTGGGTCCTAATGAGGTTCTACTTTACCCCTCAAATAGTACCTTGAACTTCCCCTTTTCTACAGCTTTGTGCCCGCTCTTGCCTCTTCTGACTCAGATTCCGTGCCCCAAAACCTGCAATATGCTTAAGATCAGAAAGCTCTTTCTAGCCGCAAGTGAATATGACTGGCACCACTTGCAATCCCTGAAAACCTGGGCAGAGAACCAGAGAATCACACCTGGCACTCTGCTCCTGTCCAAGGAAGATGAAAACAGGGCATGTTAAACTTCAACTGCCAACATGACTGAAGCTACCTGGCCCTCCACACGCCTTTGTTCCACACCCAAATCTGAAGGAGAGCCTCTCTTTTCCTCTGCATCACTGCCATGGCCTCTGAGATTATCAAACCTAAGCTTATGTTTGTAGCACTTTTTTTTTGGATCACCAGTTCTACAACAGAACTGAAAAAAAGTTTGTATGTAGGCATATATATGTGGGTATACACACACACACACACACACACACACGTATATATATATTCTAAAAATAAACTCAAAAAAATTAAGAGAATTGTTTTCAGAATTTCATTGTGGTACTGTGTTCCTTTGGGCAGCAATTAGAAATTTTAATACATTGGTAACAATGATGTCCTTACATTTACCAAAGTTATTGAATTGCTTGTCACAACCACCTGGTGGGTTGGCAGTTAGGTTTACATGCTGAGAAGTAGGAGGAAAAGTAGTAATGATTAAAAATACATTTAAGTGCTACTCTTGCCTCTGGCTGGTTTATTTTGGACATCATAAACCCTTTTTTTCCAGGATCTAATATTTGGGAGTATGCTTGAGAAAACAGAGCTTCAGGAAAAGCTAAGAACGACCTCGTTTTGGCTGACTCATTCTGACTTTAAAGTAATATGTCTTTATAGAACATGCTAAGAGTTCAAAGTCGACTTTTATATTTTCCATATTTCTTATTAGAGAAAAATATTGTAACCCATGTATTTGTTTAATTCCTGCTTTTCTTTCAATGGGATAAGCACAGCATCCTTTTGTCAAGAAAGGAAACATGATAGCATAGTTTCTTTCTTACCGTCTTCTTGGTGTTCCTTCAGCCCCACAAGCTGCAGAAGTGGGGTTGAGGCTCTTATCAGACAAGCTGTTTCCATGCGCTCGTCTTAAAAAGCATAGTACATAGGAATAAAGTATAGAAACAAAGAATATTCTGCAGTGTTAGAACGGTGTCTCAGAAAAAATACAAACTTGGGTTATAAATCTGTGCAAGATATTTAACATCTTTTTGGGGGGGGGGGTGCGGGGCCGGGGGACGGAGTCTCTCTCTGTTGCCCAGGCTGGAGTGCGGTGGCGCCATCTCGGCTCACTGCAAGCTCCGCCTCCCGGGTTCACTCCATTCTCCTGCCTCAGCCTCCCGAATAGCTGGGACTACAGGCGCCCACTACCACGCCCGGCTAATTTTTTTGTGTTTTTAATATAGACGGGGTTTCACTGAGTTAGCCAGGATGGTCTCGATCTCCTGGCCTCGTGATCCGCCCGCCTTGGCCTCCCAAAGTGCTGGGATTACAGGCGTGAGCCCCTGCACCTGGTCTTAACATCTTTTTAAAAAGTTAAATTTTTTTTTTTTTTTTTTTTTTTTTTTTTTTTGAGACAGCCTCGCTCTGTTGCCCAGCCTGGAGTGCAGTGGCTCCATCTCGGCTCACTGCAGCTTCTCCCTCCCAGTTTCAAGCGATTCTCCTGCTTCAGCCTCCCGAATAGCTGGGACTACAAGCGCCCGCCACCACGCCCAGCTGATTTTTTGTATTTTTAGTAGAGACGGGGTTTCACCATGTTGGCCAGGATGGTCTTCATCTCCCGACCTCGTGATTCGCCGGCCTCGGCCTCCCAAAGTGCTGGGATTACGGGCGTGAACCACCCACCGTGCCTGGCCTAATCTTTATTTATTTTATTTATTTACTTTTTTTGAGACGGAGTTTCGCTCTTGTTGCCCAGGCTGGAGTGTAATGGCGCGATCTCGGCTCACCGCAATCTCTGCCTCCTGGGTTAAAGCAGTTCTCCTGCCTCAGCCTCCCTAGTAGCTGAAATTACAGGCTTGTGCCACCACGCCAAGCTAATTTTGTATTTTTAGTAGAGATATAGGGGTTTCCCCATGTTGGTCAGTCTGGTCTCGAACTCCTGACCTCAGGTAATCTGCCCACCTTGGCCTCCCAAAGTGCTGGGATTACATGCATGAGCCACCTCGCCCGGCCTGACCTAATCTTTATTTTATTTTATTTTTATTATTACTATTTTTAAAATTTTTAAAATATTTTTATTTATTTATTGAGACAGAGTCTCACTCTGTCACCAGGCTGGAGTGCAGTGGAGCAATCTCAGCTCACCACAACCTGACTTCCGGGTTCAAGTGATTCTCTTGCCTCAGCCTCCCAAGTAGCTGGGAATTACAGGCATGTGCCACCATGCCCAGCTAATTTTTTGTATTTTTAGTAGAGATGGGGTTTAACCATGTTGGCCAGGATGGTCTCAATCTCCTGACCTCAGGTGATCCGCCTGCCTTGGCCTCCCAAAGTGCTGGGATTACAGGCGTGAGATTTTTAGAGATGGGATCTCATTATGTTGCTAGGCAGGACTTGAACTCCTGGGAGCAAGAGGTCCTCCCACCTCAGCCTTCTGAGTAGCTGGGACTAACGGCACGCACCATGGGGTAAGATACTTAACTACCTCATTTCTTGGGGCTTAAGTTTCCCCTGTAAAATGGTGATGAGCCTGCCTTATGGTGTCTTCATTATAACAAAGTTAAAACTGTAAGACTACTCACATTGTACTAGGCACCCTAGCAACTTCCACAGATACATGGGTATAATTAGCAAATTGTTCCTTTCTATTCTCAGGCCATTTTCAAAGCGTAAATTTTGTTTTCTGCAATTTTCCCTTCCAGATCCTACTGCTAAATTACCTCTGGATTTACTAATCAGGGCTTTCTTGCTACTTTCCACATCGCCAATCTTCGCATCTGGTAGTCCAGGCTGGAGTGCAGTGGCACGACTGCAGCTCACTGCAAGTTCCGCCTCCTGGGTTCACGCAATTCTCCTGCCTCAGCCTCCCAAGTAGCTGGGACTACAGGCACCCGCCACCACCCCTGGCTAATTTTTTGTATTTTTAGTAGAGACGGGATTTCACCGTGTTAGCCAGGATGGTCTCAATCTCCTGGCCTTGTGATCCACCCGCCTCGGCCTCCCAAAGTGCTGGGATTACAGGCGTGAGCCACCGCACCCAGCCCAAATCTGGTACATTTTCTTTTTTTTTTTTTTTTGAGACGGAGTCTCGCTCTGTCACCCAGGCTGGAGTGCAGTGGCCGGATCTCAGCTCACTGCAAGCTCCGCCTCCCGGGTTCACGCCATTCTCCTGCCTCAGCCTCCAGAGTAGCTGGGACTACAGGCGCCCGCCACCTCGCCCGGCTAGTTTTTTGTATTTTTTAGTAGAGACGGGGTTTCGCCGTGTTAGCCAGGATGGTCTCGATCTCCTGACCTCGTGATCCGCCCGTCTCGGCCTCCCAAAGTGCTGGGATTACAGGCTTGAGCCACCGCGCCCGGCCATCTGGTACATTTTCAAAATCCCTCTTTCCCTATTGTATCATGCAGCTCATGACCTTGGTCCCACAATGGCCCATGCTCTACTTTCCTGTGTTCCTCCATGCTTCTCTGCTGCCCACAGCAGCAAGAAAACGAAACCCCTCCGTGAATCAGGGTACCTGCTCCATATCCTCTGGACCAGTTCTCCAAACCGACTGGGCAGTGGGGAAGTTACTGAAACACTCAGATATGTGCGGATTCTGATTCACTGGGTTACCACCAAATGTGCGTGGTGACATGGCACACATTTAGCTGGACTAATTCACCTCCAACTGGAAGATATAAGGAACAACTAATTTTTCCTTTGTTTCACTTTGCGTGTCTTCTGAGGACCCCATTTTCTTTCATGTACTCTAAGTCACTGGGCATAATCTCAGTCTTCTTGTTCTTCTGATGACTAACTCTTGTCTTTCCCTAGAGCCTCCAGCATGCCAAATCACACTGGTTCTCAAAAAACTTTCTTCAGCTCTCATGTTCCTCCCTCTTGCATCTCTTTTCTCTGAACTTGAAGGAGCTATTCCTTCTCCTCTCCCCTGGATGCCCTCCAGACCTCTCTTCCAACCAGGTGCACTGGAAGGCCCCTCTGGGTTGCTGTCTCTGCACTATCCTCAGTGTGGTCACATTCTCTCCCAGACTTGATATTCCTGCTGGCCTTGGTTGCTACAGTAATATCATCTCCTGGTTTGCCTCCAACCACATAAAAAATGCAGTGAGAGCTGGTTGCCTGCCTGGGCTCCAGCCCTGGCTTGACCTTTCCCCCTCTTGGCAGGACTGGCCCCCAGGGCTTTGCTCTTGCCATCCCCACTGCTGCCAGCTGGGCCTGCCAGGGTTACCATAGAACTGGGCTGTTAAGTTCCCGGCCTGAGAAGGCTGTGGATGCTTTCTGGCCTCCGATCTCACTTTGGAGCCAGCTCAGCTGCAAGGGTGATTCTGTGTAACTGATGTGCATCTCCTCACAGCCTGTTCTGGGGGCCGGGGGGCTGGAGAACTGGGGGGCCAGAGGAAAGGCTTCCAGCTATAACTCGCCAGAGCTGTGAGTGTTCCCAGGAGATGCATAAGAACAAGGCAGTCAGGGAGGAAAGCTGGCATGAGGGTTAATTAAGCTTTTCTTATGACTGGAGTGTATCTCCATGAACACGATCCCGCACTTCCAGCTCTTTCTTCTCGCCAAACTAAAACAGGCAATTTACTGCCCACTGGAGGCTCCCATCACCCCTCACAAGCCTTGCTTTAAAACTAAACTTATGTTTGGGCGCAGTGGCTCACGCCTGTAATCCCAGCACTTTGGGAGGCTGATGTGGGCAGATCATGAGGTCAGGAGATCAAGACCATCCTGGCCAACATGGTGAAACCCCGTCTCTCCTAAAAATACAAAAATTAACTGGGCCTGGTGGCACGAGCCTTTGTCCCCAACTACTCAGGAGGCTGAGGCAGGAGAATCTCTTGAACCCGGGAGGTGGAGGTTGCCGTGAGCCAACATGGCGCTACTGCACTCTGGCCTGGCGACAGAGCAAGACTCCGTCTCAAAAAACAAACAAACAAAACAAAACTCATCTCCTCTCCAAAACCTATCTCCAACTCCACACATTCTTATGCTTGCAATTCTTTCTCCTTATTATTTAGGCTTGAATGTATGGACTGTGTTGGTTTTTTGGTCTCTTCTCCCCATACCAGCCTTTGACCATTTTAATGCCCCCATTTGAAATGTCTCCTCCCTTCCTTTGTGTTGATTTTATGGGTGGTAAGCCATAAGAAATCAGTAATATTGTCCGGGTGCAGTGGCTCATGCGTGTAATTCTAGCACTTTGGGAAACCAAGGCAGGCGGCTTGCCTGAGGTCAGTTCAAGACCAGCCTGGTCAACATGGTAAAACCCCGTCTCTACTCAAAATACAAAAATGAGCTGGGCATGGTGGCAGGCACCTGTATTCCCAACTACTAGGGAGGCTGAGGCAGAAGAATCCCTTGAGTCCAGGAGGCGGAGGTTTCAGTGAGCTGAGATCGCGCCATTACACCCCAGCCTGGGCAACAAGAGCGAGAGTTCGTCTCAAAAAAAAAAAAAAAGAAAAGAAAAAAAGAAATCTGTAATATTGTAATATTGTAATAGAATATCATATACGATATGGTTTGGCTGTGTCCCCACCCAAACCTCATCTTGAATTGTAGCTCCCATAATTCCCATGTGTCATGGAAGGGACAAGGGACCTGATGGGAGGGAACTGAATCATGGAGGCGGGTCTTTCCCATGCTGTTCTCATGATAGTGAATAAGTCTCATGAGATCTGATGGTTTTATAAAGGGCAGTTCCCCTGCACATGCTCTTTCTTGCCTGCCACCATGTAAGATGTCCCTTTGTTCTTCCTTCATCTTCTGCCCTGATTGTGAGGCCTCCCCAGCCATTTGGAGCTGTGAGCACATTAATCCTTTTTCCTTTATAAATTACCTAGTCTCGGGTATGTCTTTATTAGCAGTGTGAAAATGGACTAATACAATATATAAAAAATACCCTTATACAATGATATCTGATAATACCCTTTGCTCACGTGAATGCCTTACTCAAAACCTTCGATGAATTCTCATTGCTTAAAAAACTTAAATCCAGCTCTTAATTTTGCATTAAGAGCTACTCACAATCCAGTCCTCGGTCACATCTCTCCTTTTCCTTGGGAGGAATTTGTTGCTTCCACCTATCAAGTCTCTATATTGTTCATTTATTCAACAAATTTTCATTGAGCCTTTTGGGTGGTGCATTCTGAGGGCATCGTTCACAAACACACTGTCCACATTTCTGTTTGTGACTTTGTTTCTACCCCACTGCCTGTCCTGCTTTCCCCACTTGGTTTGCAACTCAGGTTTAGATCAAACTTAATTTCTTGTATTCTGGCAACTTTTCAGGCAGCTCCAGGTCTCTGGCTTTCCTCATTCTCTTTGATCCTTATGTTCCCCAATATCTACATTACTTCTTGGTACCTACCTTCTATTCCCTTTATTTTGCCTTTTTATTTAAGCCCACGTTATATTAGTATCTTCTTTACTCATATGTCTCTGATAATAGTTCTCTATTGTATTGTTCTTTCAGGTCAACAGTTCTGATGAGCAGCATCAGCATCACCTAGGAACTTGTTAGAGAAGGTAAATATTCAAACCCCATCCCAGACTTACTGAATCAAAATTCTGGGGGTGGGGCTCAGCTTTGTGTCTTCACAAGCCCTCCGGGAAATTCAGATGCCCCTTGAAATTTGAGAACTACAACTCCACCTCTTGGACTTGAGGATGATGAAGGCTTGGTCTGCTTGTTGATTCCCTAAGGATACTACAAAGTATTTGAGACCTTTTTCTTTCTGATGGTGTATTTGAAAGCCTTTGGAAAACTCTAAGCCTTCATTGCATACACACATGTGCAATGGTTTATTTTTACCCCATATCTTCTCAAAAAGTATAATTTTTTTTTTTTTTTTTTTTTGAGACGGAGTCTCGCTCTGTAGCCCAGGCTGGAGTGCAGTGGCCAGATCTCAGCTCACTGCAAGCTCCACCTCCCGGGTTCAGGCCATTCTCCTGCCTCAGCCTCTCATGTAGCTGGGGCTACAGGCGCCCACCACCACGCCCGGCTAATTTTTGTATTTTTAGTAGAGACAGGGTTTCACCGTGTTAGCCAGGATGGTCTCGATCTCCTGACCTCATGATCCACCCGCCTCGGCCTCCCAAAGTGCTGGGATTACAGGCGTGAGCCACGGCGCCCGGCCAAAAAGTATAATATTTTAACCAACTTAAAAAGATGATAAAGTGGGCTGGGCATGGTGGCTTACATCTGTAATCCCAGCACTTTGGGAAGCTAAGGTGGGCGAATCACTTGAGCCCAGGAATTGAAGACCAGTGGGCTTGTCAAGATGACAAGGGCTTTTGTTGTGGGGATGGGATGCTTTTATTTGGTTCTTGGTAATTGTATTAGTCCATTTCTATACTGCTATGAAGGATGTTTCACCATGTTTGGTGAAACCCAGTGTCTACAAAATTTTAGCTGGGTGGGGTGGTTCGAGCTTGTAATCCCAACTACTCGGGAGACTAAGGCAGGGGAAATGCTTGAGTCCGGGAGGTAGAGGTTGCAATGAGCTGAGATTGCACCACTGCACTCCAGCCTGGGCAACAGAGCAAAACTTTGTCTCAAAAAAAAAAAAAAAAAAAAAAAAGAGTGAGAAAATGGAAAATCAGAACAAAGGAAAGGAAGGGGAGGCAAATAGCTAACCACAATGGTTACTATTGTTCTCATAGTATCTCTGAGCATCCTGGCAGCAAGGAAAATAAGGAAATTAATGTGTTACTTGTGCCGGTTAGTTTCTACCAGAGGAGGTGAAAATTCTATTTGTAAACTCCAAAGAAATTTCCCATATGGCAACTACTAGAGGAGCCACTTAGAGAGCTAGAAGACAAAATCCTCAGCAAATGTTTTATAACACAGGCACCAGTGGTTCTCCCATGCCTGCTTTGTTTACTATCACCATTACAGAAATTGTGCCAATGCTCAGCATGTAAGAAAGAGGCGCTTCTTACTAAATCTGTGACAAGCTCACTCCGTCATTTCTCATAAGTTGGTGGCTAGAAGGGAGGAGTTTATTTTCCCCCAGCAAGCCAGCCACCAAGAAATAATATAGAGTGTTTCTTGTCTTGGATTGTCATCTATTCTGGCTGGACCCTGTTGGAGACAGGAAAGGTGTGAGATGAGTGGGCCATTATCTGCAGCAAAGAGTAAACATCTAAAAGAGGGCAGCCCTGTGAGAGGGCCCAGGTCCTGCCTGACTGGCCCCAAGGTCACTGAACCTGAACAAGGTGAGTCTGGATGTGACCACAAGGTTCTATATCAAGTAGAAGCCAAACACAGTGAGGCTAGAACTGGAAGACACAGCATCTATTAGATTACACAAGGTTCTCCTTAGTGCTGTTTACCATGGAGAACAGCTTACAAGATGACAAGGGCTTTTGTTGTGGGGATGTGAGTGCTTTTATTTGGTGCTTGATCATTGTATTAGTCCATTTCCATACTGCTATGAAGAAAGATCTGAGACTGGGTAATTTATAAAGAAAAAGAAGTTTAATGGACTCACAGTTTCACATGCCTGGGGAGGCCTCACAATCATGGAGGAAGGTAAAGGAGGAGCAAAGGCATGTCTTACTTGGCAACAGGTAAGGGGAGTGTGTGCAGAGAACTGCCCTTTATAAAACCATCAGACCTGGTGAGACTTACTCTCAGGAGAACAGCAGGGGAAAAACCCACCCCCATGATTCAATTGCCTCCCACTGGGTCCCTCCCATAACAGGTGGGAATTATGGGAGCTACAATTCAGGATAAGTTTTGGGTGAGGATGCAGCCAAACCATATCAATAATAAAGGACATTATAAGGCTTTTTCTGAAATTTGGAATTTAAAACAACATCATTGTATAAGTTCAGGGATTTATTTTTTATTTATTTATTTTTTTTGAGGCTGAGTCTCTGTCGTCCAGGCTGGAGTGCAGTGGTGCGATCTGGGCTCACTGCAAGCTCCCTATCCCGGGTTCACGCCATTCTCCTGCCTCATCCTCCGGAGTAGTTGGGACTACAGGTGCCTGCCATCACACCCGGCTAATTTTTTGTATTTTTAGTAGAGACAGAGTTTCACCGTGTTAGCCAGGATGGTCTCGATATCCTGACCTCGTAACCTGCTGGCCTCGGCCTCCCAAAGTGCTAGAATTACAGGCATGAACCACCAAGCCCGGCCGGATCAGGGATGATTTTAGATAGGACTGGTATGCAAGTGAATTTATCTTCAGTAAGTCCATATCCATTTTGGGCATAGCCCTCTGTATCCACAAGCGGATCCCTTTCTTTCTTTCGAATTAGACAACATTATAACACATGGACACCAGTTAGGGGAAGAGTGGAGCTTAATTCCTAAGCACCAAGCAACTCTTGGCTGTAGAGTGCTCTTACCCATCTTTCATAAAAATCTTACACAAGCAATTTTCCTGAAGGCAGCACTATAACGAGTCTCCAAATATTTGATAGAATAAATTGGTGATGAAGAAGAAAGATCATAAAACTTAGAGTCAGGATTCCGATTCTGTAATTTACCAGCTGGGTGGCCTCCTCAGAGGAGAAGATGCATGAAAGCGCTTTAGGAATTGAAAGTACTGGCAGGGCATGGTGGCTCATGCCTGTAATCCCAGCACTTTGGGAGGCTGAGGCGGGTGGATCACAAGGTCAGGAGATGGAGACCATCCTGGCTAACACGGTGAAACCCCATATCTACTAAAAATACAAAAAAATTAGCCGGGCGTGGTGGCGGGCGCCTGTAGTCCCAGCTACTGAGGAGGCGGAGGCAGGAAAATGGCGGGAACCCGGGAGGCAGAGCTTGCAGTGAGCTGAGATGGCGCCACTGCACTCCAGCCTGGGCGACAGAGTGAGATTCTGTGCCTGGGTTGTTTCTTATACATGGCCAGGGAACTTGATCTTTATTTTTTTTGTTTCAAATACAAATCACACTAAATCAAGAGGCTGGGCATGGTGGCTAACGTCTGTGATCCCAGCACTTTGGGAGCTGAGGCAGACGGATCATCTGAGGTAAGGAGTTCCAGACCAGCCTGGCCAACATGGTGAAACCCCGTCACTACTAAAAATACAAAAATTAGCGGAGCGTGGTGGTGTGCGCCTATGATCCCAGCTACTCAGGAGGCTGAGGCAGCAGAATTGCTTGAATCCAGGAGGTGGAGGTTTCAGTGAGCCGAGATAGCACCATTGGACACCATCCTGGACAAAAAAGAGCTAAACGCATCTGAAAACAAACAAACAAACAAACAAAAAACAACCCTCAACCCCAACCCAAATGGTGTTAGTTACTGAATGCCTATCACCTGCTAGGTGGTGTGCTAAGTTAACAACCATTTCACAAATTAGGATATTGTAGTACCAACGTGTTAAATTCTTTATCCAGGCTCTCACGGAAGGACTAGATCATTTCGACAGGGCTTCCACTAGAAGAAAAGGAGAAAAAGAAATAATATTAACAACAACAATAATAATAACAGCTAACTCAACGCCTTGCACTTTGTCAAACATTTTACAGCATTGTCTTGTTTGATCACCCATTAACCACCCTATGAGAGGGGTATTAGTCACCCAGTTTCACAGTTTAGTACACTGAGGTT
This sequence comes from Theropithecus gelada, assembly GCF_003255815.1. Classification (NCBI taxonomy): domain Eukaryota; kingdom Metazoa; phylum Chordata; class Mammalia; order Primates; family Cercopithecidae; genus Theropithecus; species Theropithecus gelada. The sequence goes on along the minus strand of NC_037683.1, from coordinate 64,720,140 downwards.
CAGGGTCTTTGAGGGAGGTCCCTGAGGTAATTCAGCAGGGATTAAAATCAATCCTTCCTGGAGACTTTGATTTTCACTATGTTCTACTGCCTCCCAGAGTAGAACAGGAATAAAAACCATCGTATTTCTCATTTCCCAATCAGTGAATTCATTGACATCAAATTTCTGAAAAAATTCCTCCCCTAAAATGTAAGTAAATTTAAATATTTCCCAAAATGTAAGTGGTGAAAAGAAAGCAGTCTATATGGTTGGTTGTTCCTCTAGAGATTTCTAAGGTGATTTAGGCTTATTTTGTATTTTAATGGAATATAAAAGTTCCCATGAAAAGAAAATCACTACCTGAATTATTCCTTCAAGCTAGTATTATATCCTCTAATACAAAAAAAAAAAATGTAAACTCATCATTCCTTTTTCTAATCCTTTTCTTACATTCTTTAGGATACTCTAGTCATCTTCATATAAAATGATCAAGGTGAAGAAAATAACCAAGGTGAGGAAAGAGAACCCTTTTGCCTTCTGGAATGTGGTTGGCCTTATTCTTTGAAAAGAATGTATAGAGGATTAAGTATACTTTCCCCTCTTAAATTGTGCTTGTTACTTCCTACCTCCAAGCAAGACTAACTACATAATTTGCAGATCCCAGTACAAAATGAAAACTAGGTCACCCTTGTTCAGAAATTATTAAGAATTCCAAGATCGCAACAGCAGGGCACAAATGGATGCGCAGGACCCTTCTAACAGGGTCTGGCTTCCTAAGCCACTGTGCAGATCTCAAGCTCCTGAAACCAGCCCTGCCTCCCATTACCATGGTAGCTCCACAGATGCAGCAGTAACAAACTTAGCTCGGTTTAGCCGAGGGATAAATATCTTTGATGAGCAACCAGTGGGGCCCCTTAGTGTTGTCCAGCTAAGGAATACGTGAAGATACTGCTATGAGTCACTGGAGACATCCTGTCTCTGACTTAAGAGCTTACATCAGTGCATAATTGCCACAAGTTATTTCCTCGTAAAAAGTCATTGAAATATTTTATTTAAGTCAATAATCATATAGAATATTTTCAAATTCAAATACAATATTAGAATAGCAATATTGACTTCTGATTTTTTATTGTGTTTATATATATATATATATATATATATATATATTTTTTTTTTTTTTTTTGGCCAAAGAGGGGGGATATTTAGCATATGATCTTGGTGGCTATCATTGCTTAGTGGACTAAGAAAAGGAACTGTCACAGAAGAAGACCAAAGGACCTGGGCAGCACAGGGAGCAGAGCGCCTGTCCTGGGAGTGGTCCCTGCTTTTGTGCACGCTCCATTCACCCACACACCAGAGAAGCAAGGAGAGGATGCGAGAGGCACAAACACAGGATAGTACATGTCTTCTTTGTAGAGTTCTAGATGTATAGAGATATAAAGATTAAAAACTACAATTGTCTAAAAGAGGCTTTCCTGAAAAAATTATTTCGATAGTTAGAATAATTATATTTTAGAGGAAAACTTAAAAGATCCCCTTGCTTGCTAATATTTTAATTACTAACAAGTAAAGAACATAAAAATATATAAATCCTTTAATGTCCTCTTTTTCTCTTTCAGCATCTCTGTAGATTTTCACTCAGGGCCCCAAATATAAGTAAAGGAAAATTAAAACAGAAAAAAAAAAAATGCAACAGTGAAAAACAACACTTAAGCCATAGTTAAAAATGCAAAAAGAAGCCACGCGTATGGTGGAATGCCTGTAGTCCTAGTCACTTGAAGGGCTGAAGTGGGAGGGTCACTAGAGCCCAGGAGTTTGCAAGTAGCCTGGACAACACGGTGAGACCCTGTTTCTGGAAAAAAAAAAAAAAGCTTCTAAATGCAGTGAGCAGTTCCCTTAAGTAGGTTCTAAGGTGGAAGAAGTGGAGAGAAAAATGCTATATAATTATTATCTAGAGAATGATCCCTTCCTTTGAAATGAGTTTCAGTTTCAAACTGGGATAGAAAATAGTCATGTTGGCTTGTTAAATGTCACGTTGGAAAGCAAAAGTGTCCTTTCAAAGTGTGGAATACACTGAATAAGGTAAGCAGTGGATCCAGCAGTATGAGTTTTTAAATTTATTCAAACAGAAGAAATAGAGGGGTACATTTAGAAACAAAGTACAGAAAACTGAGGGAAGGATTAGCTGCATACAAAAACATACTGCTCAGGGGAAAAAACTCTCACAGATCACCTATAAAAAACACAACTTACGGCCGAGTGTGGTGGCTCACGCCTGTAATCCCAGCACTTTGGGAAGCCGAGGTGGGTTGATCACCTGAGGTCAGGAGTTCGAGACCAGCCTGGCCAACATGGTGAAACCCCGTCTCTACTAAAAATACAAAATTAGCTAGGCGTGGTGGCAGGCATCTGTAATCGCAGCTACTTGGGAGGCTGAGGCAGGAGGATTGCTTGAACCTGGGAGGCGGAGGTTGCAGTGAGCCGAGATCTGCACTGCACTCCAGCCTGGGCAACAGAGCAAGACTCCATCAAAAAAAAAAAAAAAAGTGGCATAGATCGAGTGTCTTCCCATGTACCGAGTGTAGAAACATTGGCTTGAAAAATTGAGGTTAGGTCTTTAAATACAAATTGAATTAGATTTTGCAGAAAGAGTTTCCTAGAATTACCATAAAATTTAGGTAAAAGTTAAATCTGGCCTTAATTTGGCAAAATTATATGCCTTAATAACTTCACTTTCTGTGGTTGGTTATAATACTTATCCCACACATTCATTCAACAAAACATTCACTGAGTGTGTAGTAAGTGCCTGGCACTGGGCTAGGCCCAGAGATGGAAGGGGGCAAACAATATACAAAGATGTAATAAAAGACAAGGTAGGAAGTGCAATAGTAGAGGCATGCACATGGTGTTGAAAGAGAAACCTTGCTGGGCGCGGTGGCTCACACCTGTAATCCCAGCACTTTGGGAGGCCGAAGCAGGCAGATCACCTGAGGCCAGGGCTTCGAGACCAGCCTGGCTAACATGGTGAAACCCCATCTCTACTAAAAATATGAAAATTAGCCCGGCATGGTGGTACGTGTCTGTAATCCAAGCTACTCAGGAGCCTGAGACAGGAGAATGGCTTGAACCCGGGAGGTGGAGGTTCCAGTGAGCCAAGATCATGCCATTGCACTCTAGCCTGGGTGACAAAAGTGAAACTGTCTCAAAAAGAAGAAAAAAAGAAAGAGAGAAAGGGAGAAAGAAAGGAAAGGAAGACAGAAAGAAAAAGAGAAAGAGAAAGGGAGAAAGGAAGAAAGGGAAAGGAAAAGAAAAGAAAGAGAAACCTTACCTAGAGAAAGCCACATGAATATATGTGTGGAGGGATAATGCTATTTGGAAGACTTTGGGTTGTCTCCTAAAGTAATGAGTGTTGTAAGATGAGTAGGAGTTGGCTAAGCTGGGGGTCAGAGGACAGTTTGGGAAGGTAGAAGCAGTAAGCAGAAGCAAAGCACAAAGGCACAGAGAACCATGGTGTGAACTTGGATGCACAGCTGTCTTTGGAGCATAGATCGTTAGGCAAAGACTTAGGTGATCTTAATGAGATACAATGCATGGCTTGTTAGCGGTGAGGAGATTCGGAAGGGTTTTAACCAAGGGAGAGCCCTGCTGAGGTTTTTCATTGTATGGATGAGATGAAAGGGAGCCAAATAGCTCACCTTGGCTGTGTTACAGATGATGGGCTTGAGTAGGACTCACTGGAGACCAGTATTATAATCTAGGGAGAGAGGGCAAGGGCCTAAAGACAAGGAAACTGGCAAGACTTAGGACAGGTTAGATGTGGGAGTTGGGAAGGGGAAAGGGGAGGGTAAAACAGCAGGACTCTGAGGTTTAGCCTTTGTAACTGGATATCTATGCTGCTGCTAATTGAGTTAATGAATTCAGAAAAAGGAACGTGTGTGTTTTGGTCAGGATACCCCCCAGGAACAGGAACCACACTCAGGTTGGGGAACTGAGAAGGCCTTAATAACTAAATCAGTTACATAAAGTTGTGGGCAGGGTGTAAAGAAATCACGAGTACTAATGTAGCCCTTTGGAGCTAATAACAGTGGGATGAGGAAAGGAACGCTGTTGTCAACCCAAGACCTGAAGGAACCAGTTTTGGGACCTGAAAACAGAAGGCTGCTGTGTAGAAGGACTGCCTGGCAAGAACTGTGACCTCGCTCAAGGGACGGGGAAGAAGCCATCCTGCTGCAGCCTTGCAGGGAGGCGAAGAAGGAGAGCTCAGCACTGTGACTTCATTCTGGTCTCACCTTCTGACCTCCTGCTGGGATTGCTCATTGGCCAGGCCCAACCGGAAGCTGAAGCAGAGTGAAGAGGTCCCCAGCATAGTTCACACAGGCTATCCTCCTAGGGCAAGAGTGGATCTGGAGGGGAAAATGCAGGTTTTGCAGCTCAATGTTACTGAAGAACATAGTGAGTTCGGTTAGAAACAGGTGGGCTTTTAGTTTTTAAAGGCTATCTGGGGGCTGTGTAGAGAGACAATGGGCCCTGGTGGCAGAAAAGCTTATATTTGCTTCTGTGATTCACCATTTACTAGATGTGTGAACGTGGACACATTTCTTAAAGTGCTCTGTGCTTCCATTTACTCGTCTGTAAAACAGAGCATAGTAATAGTACCTACCTCGAAGAGCTGTTGTGGATTAGCAATGAGATGACATGTATAAAGTACTTAGAATAGTGCCTGGCATATAGAAAGCACTTAATAAACATCTGCTGTTAGCTATTATCCATATGGAAATGGTAAACTGACAGAGGAATATACAAATCCGAAAGTCAGGGAAGAAAGGAGATTCGACACACAATTGTAAGGGAAGTTGTCTTAGTGAGTGAGCTCACCCAGTGAGACTGTCTTGAGTAGCACTGTGCAAGAGACATAGAATGCGAGCCGCGAATGTAATTTTGAAAATGTGAAATTTAAAAAAGAAAAATAACCTGTGACATTAAAAAAACTAAAGAGGAACATGTGAAATTAATTTTGAAAAAAATAAACTTTTTTGAAAAAATAAACATATTTGCGTTGTTTAACACAAATATATCCAAAATGTTACAATTTCAATGTGTTTTTTGTTTTTTTTGTTTTTTTTTGAGACAGAGTTTTGATCTTTCCCCTAGGCTGCAATGGCACGATCTCAGCTCACTGCAACCTCTGCCTCCCAGGTTCAAGTGATTTTCCTGCCTTAGCCTCTCAAGTAGCTGAGATTATAGGCACCTGCCACCATGCCCGGCTAATTTTTGTATTTTTTGTAGAGACAGGGTTTTGCAATGTAGGCCAGGCTGGTTTTGAACTCCTGACCTCAGGTGATCCACCCGCCTCGGCCTCCAAAGTGCTGGGATTATAGGCATGAGCCACCACACCCAGCCGTATTTCATATTTTTAAAATTGAGATGTTTACTTTCTTTTTCATGTTTTGTACTAAGTTTTTGAAGTTTGGCCTGTGTTTTCTACTTACAGCACGTGTCAGTTTGGATTAGTATATTTCAAATGCTGAATCGCCTCCTGTGGCTAGTGACTACTGTATTGGACAGTGCTGGTCTACAGGTAGGAAAGCAGACAGATTTGGTGAGGTCCCTGAACAACACTTGTCAGTAAGGCTCTGGGGCAGGATGAAGAAACTACAGGGAAAAAGGAAAGGTTATAAGAATCAGAAAAGTGAGATTCCACAGAGAATCCAGGGTACAGAGTTTTTAGCAGCGTTTTAAGGAGGTTGGAGCAGCCAGCCCAGTAAGGACAGGTCTATAAAGTGACCACTGCATTTGCAAATAGAAGATTGTTGGTGAGCTGGAAATAAATTGTTTTCATAATAAAAATGACTGGCTGCTGGGTGTGGTGACTCACACCTATAATCCCAGCACTTAGAGAGGTAGAGGCGGGAGGATAACTTGAGCCCAGGAATTTCGAGACTAGCCTGGGCAACATAGTGAGACTGTTTTCAACAAAAATGAAAGAAACAAAAGAACAAATAGCGGCCAAAAGGCCTGGCATGGTGGCTCTCACCTGTAATCCCAGCCCTTTGGGAGGCCGAGGCAAGCGGATCACAAGGTCAGCAGATCCAGACCATCCTGGCCAACCTGGTGAAACTCTGTGTTTGCTAAAAATACAAAAATTACCTGGGCATGGTGGCATGTGCCTGTAGTTTCAGCTACTTGGGAGGCTGAGGCAGAATTGCTTGAACCAACCCGGGAGGCGGAGGCTGCAGTGAGCCGAGATTATGCCATTGCACTCCAGCCTGGGTGACGGAGTGAGACTCTGTCTCAAAAAAAAAAAAAAAAAAAAAGTGGCCAAAAATGGACAGGAATGAATTATCTGGTTGTGGTGGAGGGAGAGGTGAGGCCAAAGAAAAATGTTGGTTTTTGTTTGTTTTTGAGATAGTCTCGCTCTGTCACCCAGGCTGGAGTACAGTGACGCAATCTCGGCTCACTGTAACCTCCGCCTCTAAGGTTCAAGAGATTCTCCTGTTTTGGCCTTTGGAGTGACTGGGATTACAGGCACATGCTACCACTCCCAGCAAGTTTTTGTATTTTTAACAGAGACGAGGTTTCAGCAGGTTGGCCAGGCTGGTCTTGAACTCCTGACTGCAGATGACCCACCCACCTTGGCTTCCCAAAGTTCTGGGATTACAGGCGTGAGCCACCGTGTCTGGCCAATGTTGCATTTATTATTATTTTTTGAGAATAGGAGTCACTGAGCCTATTTATAGGTTAAGGTGAAGAGGTTTACAGGGCACCCAGACAGATAACTGTCTAGGAGGCATTTTAAAATGCACTAGGGAAGAATAGCACATACCAGTGCTTCTCAGCTACATCTTTAAGGAAGGACATGCTCAGAAGTGTCGGATCCAGCCTGGGCAACATAGTAAGACCCCATTTCTACAAAAAATTAAAAAATTAGCTGAACATGGTGACTCATGTCTGTAGTTCCAGCTACTGGGGACCAGTGGGGAGGGGGTCTGAGGTGGGGGGATTGCTTGAGCCCAGGAAGTTGAGGCTGCAGTAAGCTGTGATTACACCACTGCACTCCAGCCTGGGTGACAGAGAGAGATCTTGTCTCAAAAAAAAAAAAAAAAAAATGTGTCAGATCCACTTGTTCACTCACTCTCTGCCCCTTCTTCCTATCATGACTTTCATTGTAGTATCCTTCTTACTGATCTTATTGCCTCTAGTCTTAGAGTTTCATCCACCTCCTCTATACTTGCACCAGAGAGATCATATTAGGTTACAAATACCATCAATGCCAGAAATTCTTTGTCCATTTAGGAAACATCTACTGGGGCCAACTTGTACACTTGCTGTTTACTCTTCAGCAATCAATGTCCTTCTTTTCACTTTCTATAAGGCTTTTGTTTCTATCTTGAAATCCATGTGATTCTGCTGATGGAGCATGTGACCTAGGCTATTCCATCTCTCTCTCTTTTTTTTTTCTTTGAGATGAAGTCTTGCTCACCACCCAGGCTGGAGTGCAGTGGCGTGATCTCGGCTCACTGCAACCTCCACCTCCCAGGCTCAAGCGATTCTCCTGCCTCAGCCTCCTGAGCAGCTGGGACTACAGGTAAGTGCCACCACGCCCAGCTAATTTTCGTATATTTAGTAGAGATGGGGTTTCGCCATGTTGCCCAGGATGGTCTCCATCTCGACCTCGTGATCCGCCTGCCTTGGCCTCCCAAAGTGCTGGGATTACAGGCTGAGCCATTGTGACCGGCCTCCATCTCTTTTGACACATAGGTTGGTTCTTTTGTGACATTTGATATAGGGCTGCCAATTGGAGCAAAATTTAAATTCTGCTTGGAATGTTAAGATAAAGGGTGTTCACTCTCCTTCTAGAGGGTATGTAGCCATGAGATCTGGAATTGTTACAGCGGTGTTTGCTCTATGAGGAAATGTAGTCCGAGAATAAAGCAAACACAGAGAGGATAGCAGAGCCAAGAGAGTCAGAAAAATGAACCCAGAGCCCAAATGATAAGAAATTCTGATTCAAGCCATGCCTAATGTCTCTGACTGGACATTTTGTTTCATGAACCAATAAATTACCTTTATTATTTAAACCAGATTGAATTGAATTTTCTATTATTTGCAACAACAACAAAAAATCTGCTCAAAAGCTTACTGGATGCCAGGGTTTATACTAGAAGCTTAAAGTCATTTCACTACTTCAGTTCTTCTTACCTATAGTGTTAATGATAATTAGTATAATCACATACAGGACAAAGTCTCAATTCCTTTCCAAGGAGTTTCTCAATCAACAATGTTCTCCATGAAATGGCCTTGTCTACTTTTTTTGCTGCATCCCTTGTGGCATTATATATATATGTGTTTTCTGTTTTCACATTGCTATAAAGATACTACCCAAGGTACACTCTTCCTTAATTTATAAAGGAAAGAGGTTTAATTGACTCACAGTTCTGCATGGCTGGGAAGCCCACAGGAAACTTACAATCATGGTGGAAGGGGAAGCAGGCATGTTTCACATGGTGGCAGGAGAGCGAGAGTGTGTGTGAGCACAGGAAAAGCTACCATTTATAAAACCATCAGATCTCGTGAGAATCCAGTCCCTATCATGAGAACAGTATGGGGAAACCACCCCCATAATCCAATCACTTCCCTCCATCAACATATGGGAATTACAATTTGAGATGAGATTTGGGTGAGGACACAGAGCCAAACCATGTGTATCTATCTATCTATCTATCTATCTATCTATCTATCTATCTATCTATCTATCTACCTACCTACCTATCTATCTATATATTGAGAGAGGAGAGAGAGAGAGAGAGAGAGAGAGAGAGAGAGAGACAGGGTCTCACTCTGTCACCCAAAGTGAAATGCAATGGCACAACCATGGGTCACTGCAACCTCAACCTCCAGGGCTCAAGGGATCCTCCCACCTCAGCACTGCAGGTAGCCTGGACTACAGGCATGCATCACCATGCCTGGCTAGTTAAAAAAAAAAAACAGAACTTTTTTTGTAGAGGCGGAATCTCACTATTTTGCCTAGGCTGGTCTTGAACTCCTGAGCTCAAGTGATCTTGCTGCCTTGGCCTCCCAAAGTGCTGGGATTACAGGCATGAGCCACTGTGCCTGGCTGTGTTTTACCTTTTGATACTAATGAACTATTTGTGTTCTCCAAATATGCTCTGGATGCTTTCAAGTATGGCCAAAAATTATTTGAAACTCCTCCAATTGTGATATAATTTATATGTCTCCTTCCCTTAAATGTTAGTGGATTTTATTGCTTTGGCCAAGGGATTATACAGAAGTGATATGTAAGTGGCTTACAAAACTGGATCATAAGAGGTTGTGCAGGCTACTCCAGGTTTTCCTAGAATACTGTCTCTAAAGATTTTTCCTCTGAGGACATTTCCTCATGGAACCCAACCTCCATGCTGTGTGAATCTCAAGCCACATGGAGGCTGACAACTGCCCTTATCCAGAGTTCCCAGGCTTCACATCATCTCACTCAAGCACCAGTCTTATGAGTGAAGAAACCTTCGGATTATTCCAGTTCCCTAGGCGTTTGAGTCATCACCCAAAGCCATTGCTAGATTTCTGGAGTCTTTCTAGATGAGGCTCAAGTCTTGGAGCAAAGTCAAGGCTGTCCTCATTCTCCCCTATCTGGATCCCTGTTTCACAGATCTATGCACACTAAAAAATGGTTATTTTTACACTGTTAAGTTTCAGAACCTTTGTTATACAGCAATAAAGACGTGCAGCAGAATTTGGAATTATCATTAGAATTTGCACGTACTTAGCAAGAACACCTTTCCCTTCATTGCCCAGGAAAATTCTCATCTTAACCTACAAGGCTAGAAAAAAATTCTACCACCTCAGTGAAGTCTTCCCTTAACCCCTCGCAGCCTTACATTTTCTTTCTGATGTTCCCATAAGTAATTCATAAAGCTTATAAATTATCTTGAAGGATTTTAATTGTTGGGATCTGTTTCTGTACTGGAGTATAAACTCCTAGAGGACAGCAACCATGTCTTTTGTCTTTCTATCTTTCAGGTTTTGTCGTAGTGTGTAGCACATCGTAGGCGTCCAATGAGTGCAGTAAAATGATGTGTTATGCTAAAAGTGTTATAGAGTTCAAATATAGTACTGTCAAGAACCGTTAAGGATCTGAGAAGTGTTACAGAGTTAAGCGCCAATACTGTCAAGAACTGTGAAGGGTTTGAGATTTTACCCTACTTGTAAGCTATTAAGTTAGCTTGCCACAGTATCATGAATGTTGGCAGAGACATGAGGCTCCTTGATCAGAGACAAAATAATGTATTAATCATGACAATATTGGTAGACAAACTGTCAGCTTTTCTGACCATTCCCCAGGCCCCAATTTCTACAAAGTGATGCAAATAGGGTGAAGTGATGTCTGAATATGCTGTGGGTTGCGTTGTATGAGATGAACTGTTAGCGTAGCGAAACTGAATCTTTTAGCCTAAAGAAACAGCCTGCCCTTTGCCCTAGAGAGAGACATTAATTTTGTTACTCTGCACAGTAAACAAACCTGCTCTTGGCTCTGGAGGAAAATACTATCTCTATCTTCCAAGGCTGTCTGTTATACAAGCATCCTTGAAAAGATAGTCTAGAACACAGTGAGTTGTTCCACTGGCAAGATGAGCAGAAATTTCATAGACCCATAGAGATTGTCTCCCCAAACCCACAAAAGACAGAATAGTTATAGTTGTGATTTCACATCATGAAAGTTGTCAAAGAGGAAGTGATACTTAAGCCGAGTCTTGAATATATGAGTAGGCATTCACCAGACAGATAGGATAGTAGGACATTTCATGAAGCTGGAGCAATGAGGAAGAGCATGAAGGAAAGATGACTGAAGATGGTCTGACAAGGACAGGGTGTGAGGGAAAAAGGGATCTCATGTGAGATGCTAGTAGAGGTAGGCCAGATGAAGCTCCCAAAAAGTCTTCTCTATCAGGCTGAGGACTGCTTTATCCTGAGGTCAATAGGGAGCCAATGAAGGTTTCTAAGCAACTGAGGCATGTAGTCAGATTTGCATTTTAGAAAGATCTGTCTGAAACAGAAAGGGCATTCAAGGCAGAAGGAACAGCACGGACAGAACAGAGACATGCAAGTGCCCAGTAAATTGAGGTAACCATAGATGTCTGAATAGATGGTCAGTACAACATTCATCAAAGTGAGTATTTCTTTTCTTTTTTTTTTTAAAGACGGAGTCTCACTCTGTCTCCAGGCTGGAGTGCAGTGGCATGATCTTGGCCCACTGCTACCTCTGCCTCCCGGGTTCAAGTCATTCTCTTGCCTCAGCCTCCCAAGTAGCTGGGACTACAGGCGTCTGCCATCACACCCAGCTAATTTTTGTATTTTTAGGAGGGACGGGATTTCACCATGTTGGCCTGGATAGTCTCAATCTCCTGACCTTGTGATCTGCCCGCCTCGGCCTCCCCAAGTGCTGGGATTACAGGTGTGAGCCACCGTGCCCAGCCAGGCTAAGCTAATTTATGTCTGAATAATCCATACTGAAGAAGAGATTTGAATTGGCAATGAGGTTTCATCTTAACTGGCAACTTTGACTGCTTGTAATGGGCCACCTGGGTCATGATGCTAAGGAAGCATTCTCAGTCCAATTTTGGGCTTTGTGGGAAAGAAGAAACTAGTTATTTAGTTTTGTTTGTTATAGGCAAGGAATGGTGAGTAACAGTATACTTGCTGATGATAGCTAAGGAATAAGGTTTAATCCAAGCTTATTTTCAGAAATAGAAACCTAAACAGGGGCCAGGACCTGTGGCGGGAGCACTTAGACAGCCATGGGTTAGTTTTGAGGGTAAGTGAGATGGGAGGAGGGCGCAAACAGGATGGGAACAGTAACAGTTGGGATTTTAATACAAGGTATGTCCTTAAAATACAAGGTAAGGGAGACAACAGCCAGATTGGAGATAGAGATACTATCAGGTCATACCAAAGGAGTGAGTTGTCAATGAAATATTTTTTTAAATGAGAGAACTTGGATCATCTTGCCCCAGACCCAACAATTTGACTCTGGCACTTGATAGCAACAGAGATAAAAGTGACACAGAGAAGGATGTCACGGTCAGCACTCAAGGAGGCATAGACTGGGTCTTCTTTGGCTCAGCTCAAGGTTATATAATTTTGCTGAAGAGTAAGCATTATTGTAATGTGGGTTTGCTGTATTGTTTGACAATATTCACTTATGAAGGATGAGAAAAATAAATGGAATGAGTGAAATTCATATGGTATGTTGAGTATAGATACCGAATAAGCAAGTGACTTGCAAAACATAGATAAAATTAATTAGATTTGTTAAATATAAATAATAAACTAGTTAACTATGACACATATTAAAGATAGATATGATAATTGGAATATATACTAAAATGGACCCAAAAAAGTGTTTTATATGTATATAGTTAGAAGGACCAAGAGACACAAAATATTAATATTATGCTAAATAGACATGAGGCACATGAAGCACTCAATATTCAATATTAAGCACTCAGTGTTGGATTGGCTGTTGATTGGTGACATCATTCTGACCTTTTGCCACCTCTGCCCCAAAAAGCTGCTCATCAGGCTGGTTGGTATGCTGCAGCTTTTTCCTTGCAGCCCTCAAGCATGTATTGGTTCTTGTCACCTCCCATCTTCTTAGCCCCTTGGCTTAAACCTAATTCTGGTCCTTCAAACTACCTTTAAGCTACATCAGTAGAGAAGGCTGATGTTGCAGAGAAATAAGACATATGGACTTTACAACCCAGGATGCATGTACTGTGGTCCTTCTATCCTGTTCACCCTATACTTTCAAAACTTTAACAGACACATTATCTAGACAGAAAATCAATAAGAAAACATCAGACAAACTACAATTTAGACCAAATGGATTTAACAGGCATATACAGAACACTCCATCCAATAGCAGCAGAGTACACACTCTTCTCAAAAATACATTCTCCAGGACAGAGCATGTTAGGCCACACAATAAGCCTTAACAAGTTTAAGAAGATTGAAATCATATCAAGAATCTTTTCCTACCACAACGATAAGAAATTAGAAATCGATAAGAGAAATTTTGAAAAATTGAGAACACATAGAAATTAAACAAAACGTTCATAAACAATGGGTCAAAGAAGAAATTTAAATAATCTGGAAAACATGGAAACACACATACCGAAACTTATGGGATGCAGCAAAGCATTTCTGAGTCATAAGTTTAAGGCAATAAACTTATCACAAAGGAAGAAAGATCTCAGATAAACAACTTCATCTTACTTCTCAAGGAAGTAGAAAAAGAAGAAGAAACTAATTCCAAAGTTAGTGGAAGGAAATAATAAAGATCAGAGCAAAAATAAATGAAATAGAGACTAGAAAAACAAAGAGAAGATAAACAAAACTAAGAACTGTTTTTTCTAAAAGACAAAATTGACAAACCTGTAGCTAGACTAAGAAAAAAAAGAGAAGACTCAAATAAAATCAGAAATGAAAGAGGAGACATTACAACTGATACCACAGAAACACAAAGGACCCTGAGAGACTTAAGTAGTTCCCTCTTATCCTTGGGAAATACGTTCCAAAATTCCCAGTGGCTGCCTGAAACCACAGATGGTTTTATATATACTATATATAGAGTCCTATGTTTTTTTCTGTTTATCCATACCTATGATAAAGTTTAGTTTATAAATTAGAACAAGAGATTAATAGTAATTATAAAATAGAACAATTATAACAATAATGTGGTCTCTCTCTCAAAATATGTTATTGTACCCTACTCATCTGTTTGCTGACTGTGGTTGACCAAGCGTAACTGAAGCCTTCGAAAACAAAACCACAGATAAAGGGAGACTACTGTCCCATGAACAATTATACACCAACAAATTGGATAACTTAGAAGAAAAGGATCACTTCCTAGACACATACAACTTACCAATACTAAATCATAATGAAATGGAAAATCTAACCTGATCAATAACTAGTAAGGAGATTGAATCAGTATTAAGAAGTCTCCCATTAAAAAAAGCCTAGGACCTGATGGCTTCACTGCTGACTTCTACCAGATATTTAAGAAAGAACTGGCCAGACGCAGTGGCTCACGCCTGTAATCCCAGCACTTTGGGAGGCCAAGGAGGGTGGATCACGAGGTCAGGAGATCGAGACCATCCTGGCTAACACAGTGAAACCCTGTCTCTACTAAAAATACAAAAAATTAGCCAGGTGAGGTGGCGGGCACCTGTAATCCCAGCTACTAGGGAGGCTGAGGCAGGAGAATGGCATGAACCTGGGAGGCAGAGCTTGCAGTGAGCTGAGATCATGCCATTGCACTCCAGCCTGGGTGACAGAGTGAGACTCCACCTCAAAAAAAAAGAGAAGGAACTAGTACAGGGTGGGCGTGGTGGCTCACACCTGTAATCCCAGCACTTTGGGAGGCCGAGATGGGCAGATCACCTGAGGTCGGGAGTTTGAGACTACACTGGCCAACATGGTGAACCCTGTGTCTACTTTTAAATACAAAAATTAGCTGGGTGTGGTGGTGGGCACCTGTAATCCCAGATACTTGGGAGGCTGATGCAGAAGAATCACTTGAACCTAGGAGGTGGAGGTTGCAGTGAGCTGAGATTGTGCCACTGAACTCCATCCTGGGTGACCTTTTTGACTCCGAAAAAAAAAAAAAAAAAAAAAAAGGAAAGGAAAGGAAGAAAGAAGGAAAGAAGTAAAGAAAAAGAAGGAAAGAAGGAAAGAAGGAGAAAGAAAGAAAGAAAGAAAGAAAGAAAGAAAGAAAGAAAGAAAGAAAGAAAAGAAAAGAAAAGAAAAGAAAGACCAAACCAAACCTTCTCAAACTCTTCCAAAAAATTGAAGAAGAGGGATTATTGCCAAACTGACTTTACAAGGCCAGCATTACCCTGACACCAAAGCAGACTAGGACACTACAAGAAAAGAAACTTGCAGGCAGTATCCTTGAAAAACACTGATGCAAAAATACTCAACAAAGTCCTAAAAAACTAATTTTACAACACATTAAAAGGATTATTCACCATGATCAAGTGGGATTTATCCCAAGGGTGCAAGGATGGTTCAACATATGCAAATCAATAAATGTGATAATACCACATTAAAAGAATAAAGGAAAAAACTCATATGATCATCCCAATAGGTGCAGAAAAAGCATTTGACAAAATTCAACATTCTTTCACAATAAAAACTCAACAAATTAGGTATACAAGGAATGTACCTCAACACAAGAAAGACTATATATGACAAACCCACAGCTAACATCATACTCAGTGGTGAAAAGTTGAAAGCTTTTCTTTTTTTTTTTTTTTTTTTTTGAGACGGAGTCTCACGCTGTCGCCCAGGCTGGAGTGCAGTGGCGCGATCTCGGCTCACTGCAAGCTCCGCCTCCCAGGTTCACGCCATTCTCCTGCCTCAGCCTCCTGAGTAGCTGGGACTACAGGCGCCCGCCACCGCGCCCAGCTAATTTTTTTTTTGTATTTTTAGTAGAGACGGGGTTTCACCGTAGTCTCGATCTCCTGACCTTGTGATCCGCCCGCCTCGGCCTCCCAAAGTGCTGGGATTACAGGCGTGAGCCACCGCGCCCGGCCGAAAGCTTTTCTTTGAAGAGCAGGAACAAGACAAGGGTGCCTACTCTCTGTACTTCTATTCAATGTAGTAGTAGAAATGCTAGACAGAACAATTAGGCAAGCGAAAGAAGTAAAGGCACCCAAATTGGAAAGAAGAAGTTAAATTGTCCTTGTTTGCAGACACCATGATCATATACAGAGAGAATCCTAACTACTCTACCGAAAACTGTTAGAACTAATGAACAAATTCAGTAAAATTGCAACTTACAAAATTAACATACAAAAATCAGTAGCATTTCTATACACTAAATAATGAACTGTCTGAAAAAGAAATCAGGAAAATAATCTCATTTACAATAGCTCCAAAAAATGCATTGAAATAAATTTAAGGAAGGAGGTAAAAGATCTATAACTAAAAACAATAAAACATCAATTAAAGAAATTGAAGGAGACACAAACAAATGGAAAGTATCTCATGTTCATGGATTTGAACAATCAATATTGTTATAATGTCCATAATATCCAAAGCAATCTACAGATTCAATGCAATCTCTATCAAAATTCTAATGACATTTTTCCAGATTAAAAAAAATTTTTTAAATTGGTATGGAATCACAAAAGAACTTGAATAGCCAAAGCAATCTGGAGCAAAAACAACAAGGCTGGAGGCATCATACTACCTGACTTTAGAGTATACTACAAAGCTAAAGTAATCAAAACAGCATGGTACTGACATAGAAACACAATGCAACAGAATAGATAGTCCAGAAATAAATCCGTGTATTTACAGCCAAATGAGTTTTGACAAAGGTGCCAAGAACACCCAATAGGAAGGGGACAGTCTGTTCAACAAAGGATGATGGAGAATTGGATATCCACGTGCAGAAGAATGAAATCAGTTTCCCTTCCTTCCTTCCTTCCTCCCTCTCTCCCTCCCTCCCTCCCTCCCTCCCTCCCTCTCTCTCTCTCTCTCTTTCTTTCTTTCTTTCTTTCTTCTTATTTTTTTTGAGACAAGAGTTTCTCTCTGTCACCCAGGCTAGAGTGCAGTGGTGCGATCTCGGCTCACTGCAAGCTCCGCCTCCGAGGTTCACGCAATTCTCCTGTCTCAGCCTCCTGAGTAGCTGGGACTACAGGCGCCCACCACCGTGCCCGGCTAATTTTTTGTATTTTTAGTAGAGAAGGGGTTTCACCGCATTAGCCAGGATGGTCTCCATCTCCTGACCTCGTGAACCACCCGGCTCAGCCTCCCAAAGTGCTCGGATTACAGGCGTGAGTCACCGCGCCCGGCCTCTTTCTTTCTGAGGCGAAGTCTCACTTTGTCACCCAGGCTGGGGTGCATTAGCGTGATACCGGCTCACTGCAACCTCTGCCCCCATCCTCTACTCCTCCTCAGGTTCAAGCAATTCTCTTGCCTCAGCCTCCCTAGTAGCTGGGACTATAGGCATGAGCCACCATGCCTGGCTAATTTTATATTTTTTGTAGAGACGAGGTCTCACTATATTATCCAGACTAATTGTAGATATTTTAAATTCTCTGTTTAATAGTCACAACATCTGAGTCATATCTGCATTTATTGATTACTTTGTCACTTAACAGTGTTGTTTTTTGCTTGTTTCTCTTTTCTTTGAGACGGAGTTTCATTCTTGTTGCCCAGGCTGGAGTGCAATGTACGATCTCAGCTCACTGCAACCTCCACCTCCCAGGTTCAAGAGATTTTCCTGCCTCACTCTACTGAGTAGCTGGGATTACAGGCACCTGCCACCACTCTTGGCTAATTTTTTTGTATTTTTATTACAGACGGGGTTTCACCATGTTGGCCAGGCTGGTCTCAAACTCCTGACCTCAGGTGATCTGCCTGCCTGGGCCTCCCAAAGTGCTGGGATTACAGGCGTGAGCCACCGTGCCTGGCCGTTTTTTGCTTGTTTCTTTGTCATAGGTTTTAAATGGAAGCTGGACATCTTAAGTAGTACAGTAGTATTCATGCTCAAAATTGTACATGCCTTTTCTTTCTCCTGCCTTTTAGTGTGGTGTGTTGAATCCCAATTAATCAGGAGTTGAGCTGGGTTTGTGTTCTATTGTTTTTGTTTTTTTTTTTTTTGTTTTTTTTTTTTTTTGAGACTGAGTCTGGCTCTGTCGCCCAGGCTGGAGTGCGGTGGCCGGATCTCAGCTCACTGCAAGCTCCGCCTCCCGGGTTCACGCCATTCTCCTGCCTCAGCCTCCCCAGTAGCTGGGACCACAGGCGCCCGCCACTTCGCCCGGCTAGTTTTTTTGTATTTTTTAGTAGAGAGGGGGTTTCACCGTGTTAGCCAGGATGGTCTCGATCTCCTGACCTCGTGATCCGCCCGTCTCGGCCTCCCAAAGTGCTGGGATTACAGGCTTGAGCCACCGCGCCCGGCCGATGTGTTCTATTGTTATAGTTACCCTCAGTACAGGTTTCAAATTCCAACTTACTTTGCATTTAGGACTAGGGCTGGTTTGTCAGAGAGGTTTTTTTTTTTTCCTTTGTTTCTTTTTTTTTTTTTAGACAGGGTCTCGCTCTGTCACCTAGGCTGGAGTACAGCAGAATGATCTTGGCTCATTGCAGCCTCAACCTCCAGGACTCAAGCAATCCTCCCGCCTCAGCTTCCTGAGTAGCTGGGATCACAGGCATGTGCCACGACGCCCAGCTAATTTTTTTAATTTTGAAGAGACAGAGTCTTGCTATGTTTCCCAAGCTGGACTTGAACTCCTGGGCACAAGCAATCTGCCCACGTTGGCCTCCCAAAGTGCTGGGATTACAGTCTTATGCTAACGGTTGGGGATTTGGGATCTCCGGTTCTGTCTCAGGCTCAGGGGCCATGTTCTTGGGTTATAAGAGTAGTGCCTTTGTAGTGTTCTTTCCCTTTCCCTAGTGGTAGGAAAATCTAAAGGACCAGAACATTTTCCCGTCCCCACTCTAAGAGTAGAAGGTTGTGGTTGTTGTTTTCTTTCTTTCTTTCTAGTATCATTCTCATCTTTTTTTTTTTTTTTTAAAGAGATGGAATCTTACTATGTTGCCCAGGCTGATCTTGAATTCCTGGGCTCAAGCTTCCCAAGTAGTAGGGATTACAGGCATATGCCACCATGCCCAATAAGTTGTTGGTTTTTCGGTTCTCTCTAGCTGGATGGGTGCCCTGATGATGACAGGATTTGTCACTTTTTCCTCATGGCTTGATGATTCTGCTTCTCAGAAGAGAAGGAATTAAGGTGGACTTTGTGCCTTCCCAGAAGACTGTGTTTCTCCCTGAGGCCTGCACTTCCTCTCTTTCCAGTCTCCAGTCTTTCTTGTGGACACTGAGTGAGATCCTTGGAGAAAAGCCTGCAAGTATGTGCATAGACAGAAGAGTGGTCTATGGCTTTTAGGGATTATAAACTTTTATACTAGCCCACATTCAGTCTTTAGCAGTACAGCAAAAATTGTTAGCCAGACTAAAGTCTTCTAACCAGCTTGTATGCATCCCACATCTGCCTCAGTTAAGCAAGTGCTTGTGACCCATCTCTCCTTGGAAGTACCTGTCTTTCATTAGATTTTGGGTTAGTAGCTCGTCCTACAACCTTGGCTCTCTGAAGCATTCAAGAAATAATTCTGTAGATTGATCAGCTTTTTCTTATTATAAAGTTGGGAACAGTGCTCTTTCCAGTTCTCTGTATTCTAAATGGAAGCTTGCACCTTATCCTAAGAGTGTTAACCTACTTCATCTCTTTTCCCTTGTTTCTCATTCTGTATTTTAAGTTACTTTAATAAAATATGAGATGCAGCCATGTTAATTTGATCTGTGAGCCTCTCTGCTCTCTAACATCAGTGAGAGTTTGCCCGCTAAGTACTTTTAGGCCACCGTTGCATCAGTGTAATTTCCCACACAGCCACTATTTGCTTGGTGTGGACAACACTCCTTCTCCTTGATGAAATGGTTTCCCAAGAGCGTGAGTTCTGCACTGGGGCATATTACTCATGACTTTATAGAGGTATCGAAGAGCAACAATGCTTTCACACACAAACCATTTGTTGTTAGACAATATGTAAAGCATACATGTATACACACATGCACAAAAATGAATATTTTTTTCAGATATAATAAACCATACCTCTGTTCCTAGTTTTCTGGCCCCAGTTTCTTGAAATTAGAGTGCTACAAAAGACCTTAAGATTATTTTTGTTCGAGATCCTTCTTCAAGAGTTCCAGATTGGTGGAGTGACATGTAAGGCCACAGAGCAGTTATATTTGGGATCTGCCCTCTGTTTCCTGACCCCCAGAATGTGGGAGTTTAGAAAATATTTTTAAAACTAAGAAGTCAACTCTAGTAGGAAAATGGCAAAAACATACAGCTTGTTCTTTCGTGAGTAAATGAGTCAATTTTCATTTGGCTACAAGTTTCAAGGACCTTGACCAACCCTATCTTCAGCACATATTATCTCATGAAAGTCTAGAGTGGGTGATGGCTTCAGGCATAATTGGTCAACAGTGTCATGGTATTTATCTCTTTCAACTCTGCCTTCTTCACATATTGGCTCTTTATCCTTGGTCTTATTACAGATGGTTATAAGGTGGCTATTGCAGCCCAAGACAGTGCATCCTCATGCAGCTTTGTTCCAGGCAGTAAGAGGAGGCAGGCCTCCTTGCCTTTATGTTTTTCTTTTTTTTTTTTTTTTTTTTTTTTTTGAGACGGAGTCTCGCTCTGTCGCCCAGGCTGGAGTGCAGTGGCGCGATCTCGGCTCACTGCAAGCTCCGCCTCCCGGGTTCACGCCATTCTCCTGCCTCAGCCTCCTGAGTAGCTGGGACTACAGGCGCCCGCCACCGCGCCCGGCTAATTTTTTGTATTTTTAGTAGAGACGGGGTTTCACCGTGGTCTCGATCTCCTGACCTTGTGATCCGCCCGCCTCGGCCTCCCAAAGTGCTGGGATTACAGGCGTGAGCCACCGCGCCCGGCCTGCCTTTATGTTTTTCATGAGGAAGTAAGGTTGTTATTGGGAGTCCCAACATCAAACTTTTTCTTACATATCTAAGGCCAGAAAAGGGTCGCATGCTTGCCCATGTACTAATTACTAGCAAAGGATTGGTGGTTACTACACTTCGCGTAGTCTCTAAACCTAAACTGTGTATAGATCAATCATGGTCTAGTCCTTGGGGCTGACAGAAGAGCCCATCTCCCAAATGCATGTTGCTTTTTGGGGGTTCTATAATAACAAAGGCAGGAATAACCATTGGGTACAGCCAACAGTGCCTGACTCAGTGAGGTTCAATAGATGGTATTTTTGCTGCATTAAGAATAATCACCATGGGCCAGGCACAGTGGCTCACGCCTGTAATCCCAGGACTTTGGGAGGCCGAGGTGGGCAGATCACCTGAGGTTGGGAGTCCAAGACCAGCCTGACCAATATGGAGAAACCCCATCTGTAGTAAAACTACAAAATTAGCAGGGCGTGGTGGCACATGCCTGTAATCCCAGCTACTCATTATGTATTTTTAATTAATTAAAGGCTGAGGCAGGAGAATAGCTTGAACCTGGGAGGCGGAGGTTGCGGTGAGCCAAGATCACGCCATTGCACTCCAGCTTGGGCAACAAGAGCAAAACTCTGTCTCAAAAATAATAATAATATAATAATCACATTGAAATAAAGCAGCAATAATCAGATTTGGAAAAAAGTAATAATTATTTCATCATATTTATGAACGATCTCTATTCAGTTGTGGGTGGTCTTTTACTGTAGCATAGTCCCAGAAATTATACCTGCTTCTTCACATTGAATATCTTAAGGAGAAAAAAAATCAGGTGATGATGTTAAGATTTTCATGTATGATGTGACTGCATTATCGAACATGCCTATCATGCCTTTGAATAAAGCCTGGGAAAAATGAGAAGAAGGTATATTTAAGGTGAAAGGAGTGCTACTATTTTTAATATCAAGAGGTGTTTATTTCTTTATGTTAGCTTAATAAAGATTGTCAAGGAGGTTCTCATTAATTCTCTATGTGTTTATCCTCACAACTTCAACTAAAAGTAAGACTTGAGTAGAATTACTAAAACGCAGCTAGAGAGAAAGGGGAATAAAGATGCCACAGGCAAGGGTATAGAAATGGTGGAGGGATTTCTCTATTTTCCTGTTTCCCTGTTTTTACATTGGGCTGCCTCTTTCGGGACTTCCAACATAGATTATGTTATTATCACATCGAGGGTTGATTTCAAGCCCTCTGTTTACTCCCTGTGACCTTGACCACATGCCTCCAGCCGGAATGTGAGCTTCTCCCTGTACATTTCCATGAGCCCCTGACTCATATCTCCATTACTATCAGTTTTAATCCTGGTAACTCATATAGTTATCCAACTCTATGTTTGCATCTCCATTACTAAGTCGGTTTCTGAAGGAAAGGACTTCCCTTATTTACCTTTTTATCCACAGTATCTAAATCAGTCATTAAGAAGTCCAATGCATGTTTGTAAACTGATCCTTAATTAACATCCACCATGCAAGTTGTAAGGATCGTGTGAGATGGTGCACGTGACAGAGTCTTGTAAACTATTAATAGAAAGTGCTTCCCAGATGTTGGTTGTTGTTCTTATGGGCTAAATTGGCTTTGGTGGAAGGACCAAGCTAGTAACATGACTTCTATTTATATCAATGATTCTGTGACAAAGTAATGATAGTAGTAATCATTGGTGGGCATTAGATACTTAAATAGCACAATAGACGACACAAAGTGCTTTTGTCTATGTTTTCCTGACGTGTACAATTGCCCTTTCTTATGCCACATCTCTGGGCCTCCAAATGTGTATTTCTTGGCTCTAATCTTCATGTTCTGCCTAGAGCTAGTCAGCTCTCTCCTCTCTCGAGGGATGGAAGCCTGCTTCTCTTCCTTCAGACACTGCTGCGGGCCTGCTCTTTGCAGTGCTCATCACCTTAACTGACGGACTCCAGTGATCCCTTCTTGGGGACGTCATCAGTTATGTTCTGTTTGTTAGACCAGAAACTGTTGGGTGTTGATATAAATTAAGATTAAGCCAAGACTTTGTTTGAAGAAATTGACAGCCTGATCCTAAAATTCATATGAAGGTTGGGCACAGTGGCTCATGCCTGCAGTACCAGCTATCGGGAGGCTGCAGTGGGAGGATCACCTGAGCCCAGGAGGCCAAGGCTGCAGTGAGCTATGAATGTGCCCCTGCACTCCAGCCTGGGTGACAGAGTGACACCCTGACTCAAAATTTAAAAAAAAAAAAAAAAATATATATATATATATATATATATAAAATTGCAGGGAACCCAGGGTAGCCACAATGATTTTGAAAACAAAGAATAAAGTTGGAGGACTTACACTTATTGATTGTAAAATTTATTATAAAGCTAGAGTAATCAACAGTGTGGTACCAGCATAAAGACAGATATATAGATTAATGAAATAAAATTGAGAGTTCAGAAATAAGCTCTTATATTTACCATGAATTGATTTTTGGTGACAGTGTCATGACAATTCAATATGGAAATAATATCTTTGCAACAAATGGTGCTGGAACAACTGGGTGTCCACAAGCAAAAGAATAAAATTGGACCTTTACCTCACACATATACAAAAATTAGTTTAAAATGAATCCAAAACATAAATGTAAGAGCTCAAACTATGGAACTGTTAGAAGAAAACATATGCATAAACCATAGTAACTTTAGGTTTAGGCAGTGATTTCTTAGATATTACACCAAAAGCACAAGTAACAAAGTTTTTAAAGATAGAAAAGTTGAACTTCACTAAAATTAAAATCTTTTGTGCTTCAAAGAACACCATCAATAAAGTGAAAAGACAAAGCACAGAATGAGAGAAAGCATTTGTAAATCATATATCTGACAAAGTAGTTTCATCTAGAATTTATAAGTAACTGTTACAACTAGACAGTTAAAACTCAGTGTAGTTAAAAAATGGGCAAAGGGGTTGGGTATGGTGGCTCACGCCTGTAATCCCAGCACGTTGGGAGGCCAAGGCAGGCAGATCACCTGAAGTCAGGAGTTTGAGACCAGCCTAGCCAACGTGGTGAAACCCTGTCTCTACTAAAATTACAAAAAATTAGCCGGGTGTGGTGGCTCATGCCTGTAAACCCAACTACTTGGGAGGCAGAGGTAGGAGAATCGCTTGAACCAGGGAGGTGGAGGTTGCATGGAGCCAAGATTGCACTGCTACACTCCAGCCTGGACAACAAGATCAAAACTCTGTCTCAAAGAAAAAAAAAAAGAAGGGCAAAGGATATGGATAGACATTTCTTTAAAGAAGATACACAAATGGCCAATAAGCACCTGTAGTGCTATTTAACATCATTAATCATTAGAGAAATACAATTCAAAACATAATGGGAGACCATTTCACACCCACTAGAATGGTTATAATAAAAAAGATGAACAATAAAAAATGTTGGTGAGGATGTAGAGAAGTTAGAAAACACTTTTACATTACTGGTAAGCTTATAAAGTAGTACATCCACTTTGGAAAACATTTTTGCAGTTCCTCAAAATGTTAAACATAGAATTTACCATAAAACACACATCCGTTCTACTCCTAAGTATATACCCAAGAGAAACGAAAATTAAGTCCATTGAAAAACTTATACATGAAGCCAGGTACAGTAGTGCATACCTATAGTGCCAGCTACTTGGGAGGCAGAGCAAAGGAGGATTGTTTGAGCCCAGGAGTTTGAGGCCAGCCTGGACCACATAGTGAGACTTCACCTCTGAAAATAACAACAACCAGAAAACACACAGCACCTGCAAGACCCTTCCTATATAAATGTTCATAGCAGTATTAACAGTAGCATCAAAATGGAAAAAATGCAAATGTCCATTCAATGAGTAAATGGGTAAACAGAATGTTGTAAATACATAAAATGGAATATTATTCAGCTATAAAAAGGGACGAGGCACTGAAACATGCTACAATATGAATGAGCCTTGAAAACACGCTAAACAAAGAAGCCAATCACAAAAGACCACATATTGTATGATTCAATTTGTATGAATTATCCAAATACATAGAGACACAAACTAGAGGAGTGGTTGCCAAGGACCAGGGAGAGCGGGCCATGGGGTGTGACTCCAAATGTTTGAAATGTTTGGGAATTAGATATTGGTAATGTTTGCACAATTCTGTAAATATATTAAAACCCACTGAATTGTACACTTTGAGAGGCTAAATTTTATGATATGTGAATTATATCCAAATAAAGTTGTTAGTTAAAAAAAAAAAAAAGATTAGGCCAAGATTTCCTTTCACCTCTGTGGCACTAGAATTTGTACTTCCCTACGACTAGCTCTGAAGTGGTGTTGGTACACTCGACTTTGCCTCACTCTCCAACTTTTCTACATTCCCGGGCTCGGTTCTGAGGTTTCTATATACTTTATTGACAAGCTAAATCAGAGTTGATTAATGAAATTTTATTTTATCAATCAGCAATAATATTTTCAAACTCCTGAATGAAATACACACTATTAAGCTACAGCTGTATGTTTCAATCCATATCTAAGCATTTCATACGTTGATTACATTTGGGATTTTTTTTTTTTAACAATCAAGGTCACTAGGTTAGATATTTGAAATAAGAGATTCACATGTAATTGTGTTTGTATAAAAACAACCTATTTTTTAAAAATTTTATTTTGATCATTAAAATTCTCTGCACACTGCTACTTGACTACAATTTCCCCAGAGAAGTTTCTCTTTCAAGAAACATAGTATTAAATGGTGAAAAGAAACTTGTTTCTATGTGAAGTATTTCTTCAAGTTGATTTTAACAATGAAATCTTAAATTTGCTTTATTTCCCCAAACAACTTACCCACCAGGAGACTTGGGGCAAACTATAATTACGTGGAATTCATTCTTGACATGTTCCTGGAACCTCTATCTCACTGTTCAGCAATACTTATTGCAACAACAGAGAATATAATCTCACAGTTTTTCTACTGAACAAATGTAATTTGAGCCTGAAATGAATGACACTACACATCATCAGGTACATGTGAGAAGGCTGTAACCTAAACAGTGAACCTGCTTATAACGTACACTACACTCCTAATTTCTGTTTTGGTCTTTTGAGGCCTGTTGCTAAATCCCTTTCTACATTAAAAACGCCAACCACACTCTCCATTTATCTGACAGACTGCAAAACAGTGGAGAATAAAAATTTTGCTTGGATATCATGTCTTCATTGTACATACAGCAGCCACACACAATGATGGTCAGTAATGACTGAAATATGGCACTAAATACAATCCCCTCCATGTGAATTGAATTAATTGATTTATTAGGTGCAAAATAGCCAGGTGGATTTAAGCTAATTAAGAATTTGATTGCTAATTGCCAACAAGGGGCGATTAAAAAAATGAGAAAGTTAAATAAGGGATATGCAAACCACAGGCTGTCTCTTCCAGCAAGAAAAGCAATTACAGGAATAGAGTGGTAGTAACTACGGAGTTTGAGGAGTAGTAAAACAGCCTATTCTTTTCATCTTTCTGGGTCCCATGCATGTTTCTAATAGTGTTACCTCCTCTTAGTAGTAGACACCTGTAGAAAAATCAATCAAGACAAAAAAAACGTGTTAAGAAGGATTCTCAAAAAGATAGACGTGAACTGTGAAATAGTAATAAATCGAGATGACTGGCTCTATTAAAAGGAAGATATGGAATAGTGTTTTATTGTATACTTCTATATCCACTTATCCATGCTGGGCATTCATCTACCTACACATCCACCTGATCATTTATTCAAAGTTTGTTGAATACTTTATGTACACTTTTATATCCTGCTTTTTTACTTGATACTGTATCTTAACGATGTCAACATGTTAATAAAAGCATACGATAATCATTTTTTCAAGGATGTATTTAGCACTCAGTATGTGCTATGAAAGGTGTTAAACATTTCACACGGATAATTACCTTTAATCTTAGCAAAAACCAACAGATGACGAAACTGAAACTTAGACATGTTAAGTAATTTGCCCAAGGACGTGAATCTGGTGAATGGTAGAACTGGGGTTCAGACAAAAGCAGTCTGTCTCTGGTGCTCTTGGACTTAATCTTTTCCCTAAACTGCCTTTCCAAAAACCTTTTTAATGGCCATATCATATTTCAGTGTTTGATATGCTATAATTCATGTAACTATTCTTCTATTTTTAGGCATCTAAGTTGCTTCCTGTTTTTTTTTTTTTTTTTGGCTAGTAAGTACATAGCAAAGTACCTATTGCTGTAATGAGTACATATTGTTGTAATGAGCATACGGATAAATCAATGTGTTCACTTCTCTTATTATTTCTTGGCCATTTGTCTATCTGCTTTGGAGAAATGTCTATTTAGATGTTTCGCCCATTGTAAGATTGGGTTGTCATGTTGTTACTGAGTTATAAAACTTCTTTATGTTTTCTACATGCAAGTCTCTTACTGGATATACGGTTTTGCAAATATTTTCTCCCATTCTGTAAGTTGTCTTTTTACTTCCTTTTTTTTTTTTTTTTTTGAGATGGAGTCTCGCTCTGTCGCCAAGCTGGAGTGCAGTGGCGCAATCTCAGCTCACTGCAAGCTCCACCTCCTGGGTTCATGCCATTCTCCTGCCTCAGCCTCCTGAGTAGCTGGGACTACACGCGTGTGCCACCAAACCCAGCTAAGTTTTGTATTTTTAGTAGAGATGGGGTTTCACCATGTTGGCCAGATGGTCTCGATCTCTGGATCTTGTGATCCGCCTGCGTTGGCCTCCCAAAGTGCTGGGATTACAGGCATGAGCCACTGCATCTGGCCTTACTTTCTTGATAGTGTCCCTTGAAGCACATCTAAGATTTTTATTGTTTTGGGTCTTACTTTAAGGACTTTGGTCCATTTTGACTTAATTTTTGCATATGATATTAGGTAGGGGTTCCAACTTCATTCTTTTGCAGGTGAATATCCAATTGTTCTAGTATCATTTGTTGGAAAGACTATTCTTACTCTATTGAATAGTCTTAGCACCCTTGTACAAAATCAACTGATGATAGATGGATTTATTTTCGGACTTTCCATTTTATAACATTGATTTCTATGTTTATCCTTATGCCAGTACCACACTGTCGTGATTATAGTTGCTTTGCAGTAGTTTTGAAATCAGAAAATGTGAGTTTTTCAATTCAGTTCTTGTTTTTCAAGATTGTTTTGGCTATTCTGAGTGTCTTGCATCTTCCTATGAATTTCAGGATCAGGTTATCAATTTACGCAAAAAAGCCAGCTGGTATTTTTGTAGGTATTGTTTTGAATTTGTAAATCAATTTGGGAAATCATTACCATAATGCAATATTAAGTCTTCTAATCCATGAACACGAACTGTTTTTCTTTTAATGGGTCATCAATAGTTTATTTCAACAATGTTTGGTTATTTCAGATTATCAATTTTGCAATTCTTTGGTGAAGTTTTCCCTAAGTATTTTATTCATACCAATGTTAATGTAAGTGGAATTATTTTCTTAATTTCACTTTTGGATTGCTCATTACAAGTGTACAGATATACAATTGATTTTTATATCTGTATTTATTTATATTATATATATAAAACATATGTTAAAAAGTTTGTGTTCTATTTCATGGATTAGAAGACTTAATATTGTCAAGGTGGCAGTATTTCCAAAATTGATCTATAGATTCCAAATAATATCTACAAAAATATCAGCTGGCTTTTTGATACAAATTGATAAGCTGGTCCTGAAATTCATGGGAAGATGCAAGACACTCAGAATAGCCAAAACAATCTTGAAAAACAAGAACAAAGTTGAAGGACTGACATTTTCTGATTTTATTTATTTAATTAATTAATGTATTTATTTTTTTAGACGGAGTTTTACTCTTGTCGCCCAGGCTGGAATGCAATGGCACTATCTCGTCTCACTGCAACTTTCACCTCCTGGGTTCAAGCAGTTCTCCTGTCTCAGCCTCCAGAGTAGCTAAGATTAAAGTAAAGGCACCTGCTACCATGCCCGGCTAATTTTTTTTTTGTATTTTTTAGTAGAGACGGGATTTCATCATGTTGGCCAGGCTGGTCCTGAACTCCTAACCTCAGGTAATCCACCTGCCTCAGCCTCCCAAAGCACTGGGATTACAGGCGTGAGTCACCATGTCCGGCCACATTTTCTGATTTTAACACTTACTACAAAGCAATTATAATCAAGAAGTGTGGTACTGGCATAAGGATAAACATACAAATCAATGTAATAAAATGGAGAGTCCAGATATAAATATCTTTATAGATATAAAAATGAATTATATATCTGTATTTATTTGAATATATGTAAATATTTATTCATATCACAATATTACAATCAGTATACAAAAAATATACACATATTTGTCCCCATTTCTTGGCAAACAACTCCTAAGAACCTTGGAATCTCCAGAGTGCTGTCTTTCTGTATGGTAATGTTGACTGACAGCTTCCGGGTAGGGCAGGTCACTGGAAAGGCAAAGGCGTGATTAGAGGGTTGGGCTTTCAGTCCCATCCCCTAACCTCCAGGGAGAGGATGGGGCTGAAGGTCAAATTGATCACCAAAGGCCAACGGTTCAGTCAATCATGCCTATGTAATGAAGCCTCCATAAAAACCCAGGAGGGGAGGGTTTGAAGAACATCTGGATAGCTGCATGCCTAGAGGTTCCTGGAGGGCAGCGTGCCTGAGGAGGGCATGGAAACTGCACGCTTTCCCCGTTCCTCTTCCTAAGCATCTCCTCATCTGTACCTTTGTAATACCCTTTATAATCAACTGGTAAATGTAGGCAAGTGTTTCCTTGAGTTTTGTGAGCTACTTCAGCAAATTAGTTGAACCCAAAAGGGTACTCATGGAAACTCCAACTTGAAGCCAGTCAGTTAGAAGTTCCAGAGGCCTGGATTTGTAACTGGTGTCTGCTTGGGCAGGGCAGTCTTAGGGACTGAGCCCTCAACTTCTGGAATCTGACACTATCTCCAGGTAGATAGTAATTATGTTTTTTGCCATTACTTTTAAATGGCAAAAGCTGCAATTACTTTTGCACCAACCTAATAAATTGGAGGACACCCAGCTTGTTTCTGCTGCTTACTGTGTGGGGAAAAACCCCCACATGTTTGGTCATAGAAGCTTTCTGTGTTGGTGATTATTGTTGTGCTGGTGTGACAGCAGAGGAAAAACATATTTTGAGAGTTTTTCCCCAAAATACTGATATTGTCTCCTGCAACCTTATGAACTTATGTTAGTTCTAATAGTTTTACAATTGATTTTTTACGATTGCTGATAAATAAGGCATCACTTTCAAATATAGACTGTTTCCAATGTGCATGACTTTTATTTCATTTTCTGTTGCAATACCCTGGCTACAACCTCTATTACAATGTTGAACAGGAGTGGCATAAGTGGACATCCTTATCTTGTTTCTAATGTTAGGGGGAAAGCATCAAGTTTTATTTATTTATTTATTTATTTGAGATGGAGTTTCTCTCTTGTTGCCCAGGCTGGAGTGCAATGGCATGATCTCAGCTCACTGCAACCTCTGCCTCCCGGGTTCAAGCGATTCTCCTGCCTCAGCCTCCCGAGTAGCTGGGATTGCAGTCGCCTGCCACTATGCCCAGCTAATTTTTTATTTTTAGTAGAGATGTGGCTTCACCATGTTGACCAGACTGGTCTCCTGACCTCAGGTGATCCGCCCACCTTGGCCTCCCAAAGTGCTGGGATTACAGGCGTGAGCCACCGCGCCCAGCGCCATTCAGTCTTTTACCATTAAGAATGATGTAAGTTGTGAGTCAGGTGCCCTTTATCACATTGAATAAGTCCTTTTCCTAGTTTGTTGAGTGTTTTTATCATGAAAAGGTACTGGAGTTTGCCAAATGCTTTTTCTGTATTGAGATGATATTGTAGGTTTGTGGGGTTTTTAAATCCCATTGATTGATATATTAATTGATTTTTCAAATTTTTTAAACTAAAATTAGGGTTTCTGGGTTATTTATGGATTTTTTAAAAATTTCACTTTAAGTTCTAGGGTACATATGCACAACGTGCAGGTTTGTTACATATGTATACGTGTGCCACGTTGGCATGCTGCGCCTGTTAACTCGTCATTTACATTAGGTATGTCTCCTAATGCTATCCCTCCCCGCTACCCCCACCCCCAAGCAGGCCCCGGTATGTGATGTTCCCCACCCTGTGTCCATGTGTTCTCATTGTTCAATTCCCACCCTTGAGAGAGAATATGAGGTGTTTGGTTTTCTGTCCTTGTGATAGTTTGCTCAGAATGTTGGTTTCCAGCTTCATCCATGTCCCTATAAATGACATGAAATCATCCTTTTTTATGGCTGCATAGTATTCCATGATGTATATGTGCCACATTTTCTTAATCCAGTCTGTCATTGATGGACAGTTGGGTTGGTTCCAAGTCTTTGCTATTGTGAATAGTGCCACAATAAACATACGTGTGCATGTGTCTTTATAGCAGCATGATTTATAATCCATTGGGTATATGCTCAGCAATGGGATGGCTGAGTCAAATGGTATTTCTAGTTCTAGAACCTTGAGGAATTGCCACACTGTCTTTCGCAATGATTGAACTAGATTACATTCCCAGCAACAGTGTAAAAGTGTTCCTATTTCTCCACATCCTCTCCAGCACCTGTTGTTTCCTGAATTTTTAATGATTGCCTTTCTAACTGGTGTGAGATGGTATCTCATTGTGGTTTTGATTTGCATTTCTCTGATGGCCAGTGATGATAAGCATTTTTCATGTGTCTGTTGGCTGCATAAATGTCTTCTTTTGAGAAGTGTCTGTTCATATCCCTTGCCCACTTTTTGATGGGGTTGTTTGATTTTTTCTTGTAAATTTGTTTAAGTTCTTTGTAGATTCTGGATATTAGCCCTTTGTCAGATGGGTAGATTGTAAAAATTTTCTCCCATTCTGTAGGTTGCCTGTTCACTCTGATGGTAGTTTCTTTTGCTGTGCAGAAACTCTTTAGTTTAATTAGATCCCACTTGTCAATTTTGGGTTTTGTTGCCGTTGCTTTTTGTGTTTTAGTCATGAAGTCCTTGCCCATGCCTATGGCCTGAATGGTATTTCCTACGTTTTCTTCTAGGGCTTTTATGGTTTTAGGTCCAACATTTAAGTCTTTAATTCATCTTGAATTGATTTTTGTATAAGGTGTAAGGAAGGCATCCAGTTTCAGCTTTCTGCATATGGCTAGCCAGTTTTCCCAGCACCATTTATTAAATAGGGAATCCTTTCCCCATTTCTTGCTTTTGTCAGGTTTGTCAAAGATCAGATGGTTGTAGATGTGTGGCATTATTTCCAAGGACTCTGTTCTGTTCCATTGGTCTAGATCTCTATTTTGGTACCAGTACCATGCTGTTTTGGTTACTGTAGCCTTGTAGGATAGTTTGAAGTCAGGTAGCGTGATGCCTCCAGCTGTGTTCTTTTGGCTTAGGATTGTCTTGGCAATGAGGGCTCTTTTTTGGTTCCGTATGAACTTTAAAGTAGTTTTTTCCAATTCTGTGAAGAAAGTCATTGGTAGCTTAATGGGGATGGCACTTAAACTATAAATTACCTTGGGCAGTGTGGCCATTTTCACAATATTGATTCTTTCTATCCATGAGCATGGAATGTTCTTCCATTTGTTTGTGTTCTCTTTTATTTCGCTGAGCAGTGATTTGTAGTTCTCCTTGAGGAGGTCTTTCACATCTCTTGTAAGTTGGATTCCTAGGTATTTTATTCTCTTTGAAGCAGTTGTGAATGGGAGTTCACTCATGACTTGGCTCTCTGTCTGTTATTGGTGTATAGGAATGCTTGTGATGTTTGCACATTGATTTTGTATCCTGGACTTTGCTGAAGTTGCTTATCAGCTTAAGGAGATTTTGGGCTGAGACAATGGGGTTTTCTAAATATACAATCATGTCATCTGCAAACAGGGACAATTTGACTTCCTCTTTTCCTAATTGAATACCCTTTATTTCTTTCTCTTGCCTGATTGCCCTGGCCAGAACTTCCAACACTATGTTGAATAGGAGTGGTGAGAGAGGGCATCCCTGTTTTGTGCCAGTTTTCAAAGGGAATGCTTCCAGTTTTTGCCCATTCAGTATGATATTGGCTGTGGGTTTGTCATAAATAGCTCTTATTATTTTGAGATACGTTCCATCAGTACCTATTTTATTGAGAGTTTTTAGCATGAAGGGCTGTTGAATTTTGTCAAAGGCCTTTTCTGCATCTATTGAGATAATCATGTGGTTTTTATCTTTGGTTCAGTTTATATGCTGGATTATGTTTATTGATTTGCATATGTTGAACCAGCCTTGCATCCCAGGGATGAAGCCCACTTGATCATGGTGGATAAGCTTTTTGATGTGCTGCTGGATTCGTTTTGCCAGGATTTTATTGAGGATTTTTGCATCGATGTTCATCAGGGATATTGGTCTAAAATTCTCTTTTTTGTGTGTGTGTGTCTCTGTCAGGCTTTGGTATCAGGATGATTCTGGCCTCATAAAATGAATTAGGGAGGATTCCCTCTTTTTCTATTGATTGGAATAGTTTTAGAAGGAATGTAACCAGCTCCTCTTTGTACCTCTGGTAGAATCTGACTGTGCATCCGTCTGGTACTGGATTTTTTTTGGTTGGTAGGCTGTTAATTATTGGCTCAGTTTCAGAGCCTGTTATTGGTCTATTCAGGGATTCAACTTCTTCCTGGTTTAGTCTTGGGAGGGTGTATGTGTTCAGGAATTTATCCATTTCTTCTAGATTTTCTAGTTTATTTGCGTAGATGTGTTTTAGTATTCTCTGATGGTAGTTCGTATTTCTGTGGGGTCGGTGGTGATATCCCCTTTATTATTTTTTATTGCGTCTATTTGATTCTTCTCTCTTTTCTTCTTTATTAGTCTTGCTAGAGGTCTATTAATTCTGTTGATCTTTTCAAAAAACCAACTCCTGGATTCATTGATTTTTTGAAGGGTTTTTTTGTGTCTCTATCTTCTTCAGTTCATCTCTGATGTTAGTTATTTCTTGCCTTCTGCTAACTTTTGAATGTGTTTGCTCTTGCTTCTCTGGTTCTTCTAATTGTGATGTTAGGGTGTCAATTTTAGATTTCTCCTGCTTTCTCTTGTGGGCATTTAGTGCTATAAATTTCCCTCTACACACTTCTTTAAACGTGTCCCAGAGATTCTGGTATGTTGTGTCTTTGTTCTCATTGGTTTCAAAGAACATCTTTATTTCTGCCTTCATTTCATTATGTACCCAGTGGTCATTCAGGAGCAGATTGTTCAGTTTCCATGTAGTTGAGCGGTTTTGAGTGAGTTTCTTAATCCTGTGTTCTAGTTTGATCATCCTGTGCTCTGAGAGACAGTTTGTTATAATTTCTGTTCTTTTACATTTGCTGAGGAGTGCTTTACTTCCAACTATGTGGTCAATTTTGGAATAAGGGCGATGTGGTGCTGAGAAGAATGTATATTCTGCTGTTTTGGGTGGAGAGTTCTGTAGATGTCTATTAGGTCCACTTGGTGCGGAGTTGAGTTCAATTCCTGGATATCCTTGTTAACTTTCTGTCTCGTGGATCTGTCTAATGTTGACAGTGGAGTGTTAAAGTCTCCCATTAT
Organism: Theropithecus gelada; assembly: GCF_003255815.1. NCBI lineage: Eukaryota > Metazoa > Chordata > Mammalia > Primates > Cercopithecidae > Theropithecus > Theropithecus gelada. Next base: position 64,685,976 of record NC_037683.1, on the reverse strand, counting down.
TATTGTGTGGGAATCTAAGTCTCTTTGTATGGTCTCTCAGGGCTTGCTTTATGAATCTGGGTGCTCCTGTATTGGGTGCATATATATTTAGGACAGTTAGCTCTTCTTGTTGAATTGATCCCTTTACCATTATGTAATGGCCTTGTCTCTTTTGATCTTTGTTGGTTTAAAGTATGTTTTATCAGAGACTAGGATTACAACCCCTGCCTTTTTTTGTTTTCCATTTGCTTGGTAGACCTTTCTCCATCCCTGTATTTTGAGCCTGTGTGTGTCTCTGCACGTGAGATGGGTCTCCTGAATACAGCACTCTGATGGGTCTTGACTCTTTATCCAATTTGCCAGTCTGTGTCTTTTAATTGGAGCATTTAGCCCATTTACATTTAAGGTTAATATTGTTATGTGTGAATTTGATCCTGTCATTATGATGTTAGCTGGTTATTTTGCTCATTAGTTGATGCAGTTTCTTCCTAGTATTGATGGTCTTTACATTTTGGCGTGTTTTGGCCGTGGCTGGTACCAGTTCTTCCTTTCCATGTTTACTGCTTCCTTCAGGAGCTCTTGTAAGGCAGGCCTGCTGGTGACAAAATCACTCAGCATTTATTTGTCTGTAAAGGATTTTATTTCTCCTTCACTTATGAATCTTAGTATGGCTGGCTGTGAAATTCTGGGTTGAAAATTCTTTTTTTTAAGCATGTTGTGAATATTGGCCCCCACTCTCTTCTGGCTTATAGAGTTTCTGCCAAGAGATCCGCTGTTAGTCTGATGGGCTTCTCTTTGTGGGTAACCTGACCTTTCTCTCTGGCTGCCCTTAACATTTTTTCCTTCATTTCAACTTCGGTGAATCTGACAATTATGTGTCTTGGAGTTGCTCTTCTTGAGGAGTATCTTTGTGGCATTCTCTGTATTTCCTGAATTCGAATGTTGGCTTGTCTCGCTAAGTGGGGGAAGTTCTCCTGGATGAGATCCTGAAGAGTGTTTTCCAACTTGGTTCCATACTCCCCGTCACTTTCAGGTACACCAATCAGACGTAGATTTGGTCTTTTCACATAGTCCCATATTTCTTGGAGTCTTTGTTCATTTCTTTTTACTCTTTTTTCTCTAAACTTCTCTTCTTGCTTTACTTCATTCATTTGATCTTCAATCACTGATACCCTTTCTTCCATTTGATCAAATCAGCTACTGAAGCTTGTGCATGCGTCACGTAGTTCTCGTGCCATGGTTTTCAGCTTCATCCAGTCATTTAAGGACTTCTATACACTGTTTATTCTAGTTAGCCATTCGTCTACTCTTTTTTTCAAGGTTTTTAGCTTCTTTGCGATGGGCTCAAACATCCTCCTTTAGCTCGGAGAAGTTTGTTATTACTGATGGTCTGAAGCCTTCTTCTCTCAACTCATCGAAGTCATTCTCCATCCAGCTTTGTTCCGTTGCTGGTGAGGAGCTCCGTTCCTTTGGAGGAGAAGAGGCGCTCTGATTTTTAGAATTTTCTGCTTTTCTGCTCTGGTTTCTCCCCATATTTGTGGTTTTATCTACCTTTGGTGTTTGATGATGGTGACTTACAGATGGGGTTTTGGTGTGGATGTCCTTTCTGTTTGTTAGTTTTCCTTCTAACAGTCAGGACCCTCAGCTGCAGGTCTGTTGGAGTTTGCTTGAGATCCATTCCAGACCCTGTTTGCCTGTGGGTATCACCAGCGGAGACTGCAGAACAGGGAATGTTGCTGCCTAATCCTTCCTCCAGAAGCTTCATCTCAGAAGGGCACCCGGCCTTATGAGGTGTTAGTCGCCCCCCTCCTGCTAGGTGCCTCCCAGTTAGGCTACTCAGGGGTCATGGACCCGCTTGAGGATGCAGATCTCAGATCTCAAACTCTGTGCTGGGAGAACTACTACTCTCTTCAAAGCTGTCAGACAGGGACATTCAAGTCTGCAGAAGTTTCTGTTGCCTTTTGTTCAGCTATGCCCTGTCCCTAGAGGTGGAGTCTACAGAGGCAGGCAGGCCTCCTTGAACTGTGGTGGGCTCCATCCAGTTTGAGCTTCCTGGCCACTTTGTTTACCTAGTCAAGCCTCAGCAAGGGCGGACACCCCTCCCCCAGCCTCGCTGCCACCTTGCAGTTTGATCTCAGACTACTGTGCTAGCAGTGAGCAAGTCTCCGTGGGCGTGGGACCCTCCGAGCCAGTTGCCGGACATCATCTCCTGGTGTGCCATTTGCTAAGGCCGTTGGAAAAGTGCAGTATTAGGGTGGGAGTGTCCTGATTTTCCAAGTACAGTCTGTCAGGGTTTCCCTTGGCTAGGAAAGGGAATTTCCTGACCCCTTGTGTTTCCCGGGTGAGGCAATGCCCCGCCCTGCTCTGTGGGCTCCACCCACTTGTCTGGCAAGCCCCAGTGAGATGAACCTGGTACCTCAGTTGGAGATGCAGAAATCTGCGTTGTTCATGCTGGGAGCTGCAGACTGGAGCTGTTCCTATTCGGCCATCTTGGCGCCACCCTGATTTTCAAATATTAAGCTGACTTTGCATTCCTGCAATAAATCCCACTTGGTTATGGTGTATAATTATTTTTATATGTTGGTGGACTCAATTTGCTACTATCTTGTTGAGGATTTTGGTGTCTGTATTCATAATAGATTGATCTGTAGCGTTTTATGTTTTTTTTAATGTAATGTCTTTCTCTGGTTTTAGTATCAAGGTAATACTGGCCTCATAGAATGAATTAGGAAGTATTCTGTTCTCTTCTAATTTTTGAAAGTGAGCATAAATAATTGGTATTGCTTCTTTTTTCTTTTTTTTTTTTGAGATGGAAGTCTCGCTGTTTCACCCAGGCCGGACTGCAGTGGCACTATCTCGGGTCACTGCAAACTCCACTTCCTGGGTTCATGCCATTCTCCTGCCTCAGCCTCCTGAGTAGGTGGGACTACAGGTGCCCAACACCGTGCCCCGCTAATTTTTTATATTTTTAGTAGAGACGGGGTTTCACCCTGTTAGCCACGATGTTCTGGATCTCCTGACCTCGTGATCCGCCCACTTCAGCCTCCCAAAGTGCTAAGATTACAGGTGTGAGCCACCGTGCCCTGGCCGGTATTACTTCTTTAATTGGTAAAATTCACCTGTGGAGCCATCTGATTATTTCTTTTTTTTTTTTTTTTTTTTTTTTTTGAGACGGAGTCTCGCTCTGTCGCCCAGGCTGGAGTGCAGTGGCCGGATCTCAGCTCACTGCAAGCTCCGCCTCCTGGGTTTACGCCATTCTCCTGCCTCAGCCTCCTGAGTAGCTGGGACTACAGGCGCCCGCCACCTCGCCCGGCTAGTTTTTTTTGTATTTTTTAGTAGAGATGGGGTTTCACCGGGTTAGCCAGGATGGTCTCGATCTCCTGACCTCGTGATCCGCCCGTCTCGGCCTCCCAAAGTGCTGGGATTACAGGCTTGAGCCACCGCGCCTGGCCTGATTATTTCTTTAGACAAAATATCTGGAAGCAGAATTATTGTGTCGAAGATATGAATGTTTACAAAACTCTTTATGTATATTGTTTAATTGTATTTCCTGAGGGGGAGGCAGATGACAATTCATACTTCCACTAGGAATACATGAACTCTCTCATAGTTTTGCTCACAGTAGGCTCTCAATAAGTGTATGTTGAATTGAATTTTCTTAATGACTGGTTCTTCCTAACTTTGAAAAACAACTGTACTTTCTCAGTACTGTACTTTAAGAAAAAGATAGCATCGGCTGGGTGCGGTGGCTCACGCCTGTAATCCCAGCACTCTGGGAGACCAAGGTGGGAGGATCATGAGGTCAGGAGATCAAGACATTCCGGCTAACACAGTGAAACCCTATCTCTACTAAAAAAAAATAAAAATAATAATAAAAAAAAATTAGCCGGGCATGGTGGCATGCAACTGTAGTCCCAGCTACTTGGGAGGCTGAGGTGGGAGAATGGTTTGAATCACCAGGAGGTGGAGCTTGCAGTGAGCTGAGATCGCACCACTGCACTCCAGCCTGGGCAACAGAGCCAGACTCCGTCTCAAAAAAAAATAAAAGAAAAGAAAAAAAAAGAAAAAGATAGTATCTCTTGCTTATCGTAATTAAAATTTTGTGTGTTTGCTGTATTGATTTCAGGTCGGTCTCAACCACATCTATGTCCAGCATATTTTAGAGTTCAACGAGTAATAATGGCCTACATCGGCCTAATACTTTCACCCTTTAGAGAATCTTTTCAAGATTTACTCTAGTAAGTAATTTCTTTTCTTTTTTCTTTTTTTTGAGACAGAGTCTTGCTCAGCTGCCCAGGCTAGAGTGCAGTGGCACGATCTCAGCTCACTGTAACCACCATTTTCTGGATTCAAGTGATTATCCCATCTCAGCCTCCTGAGTAGCTGGGATTACAGGCACCTGCCATCATGCCTGGCTAGTTCTTTTTTGTATTTTAGTAGAGACAGAGTTTCACTATGTTTAGCCAGGCTGGTCTTGAACTCCTGACCTCAAGTGATCCGCCCACCACCTCGACCTCCCAAAGTGCTAGGATTACAGGTGTGAGCCACTGCGCCCGGCCTATAGTAAGTCCTTCTTAGTGAAGAAATGCAGAAAGCTTTTTTTTTTTTCTCTCTCTTTGATATGGAGTCTCACTGTGGTGCCCAGGCTGGAGTGCAGTGGTGCAATCTTGGCTCACTGCAACCTCTGCCTCCTGGGTTCAAGCAATTCTCCTGCCTCAGTGTCCCGAGTAGGTGGGACTACAGGTGTGCACCACCAAACCCAGCTAATTTTTGTATTTTTAGTAGAGATGGGATTTCACCATGTTGGCCAGGATGGTCTTAATCTCTTTACCTCGTGATCCACCCACCTCGGCCTCCCAAAGTGCTGGGATTACAGGCGTGAGCCACCACACCTGGCCAGGAAGCTTCTTTATGATATGCTAAGCATGAATCTGGTCACAAGCTAGCTCAGTTTGTTTTGCTGTTGTCATTAACAAAAAGTGATAAAGGATTTGTGTTTTATGATAAATATAGATTAAAATGCTTGCCAGATTCTTGTATAATGGTTGCCATATACAAGAGACGTCATAGTTTCATCACAGCCCTTCACAAGTATTCTGGATTCATTTTCCATATGGATGAACTTACGCACCTACAACTATTTAATTTTCATCTTGATTGTCTCCTAAGAATTTTCTGATGAATTGAGATTCATGAAATAAACATAAAATGTGGGCCTTAATTGTAGCATGTAGCAAATCTTAGTTATGTGTCTATTAACTTAAGAGAGTACATCAAGAGGAGAATGATCTCTTGATGTACTCTCTTAGTTGAGGAAGGCTCTTCCTCTTCATGAAAGGATGTGAAGCTTGTCACCCGCTGTCTACTTAAGTGCAAAGTTCGTTTCAAACCTGCCAGATCCAGGTTAGTATATTTCTTCTCTCGTCTTGGTTTTAGTACTAAGAAAAACAACTCATAATAATTTAAGACATGTTCTATGCAGGTTGATTCCAGTGGAGGGTTAGAGAACCAGTTAAATATACTCTTTAATCACTCTGTTGCAGAAGCTTGTATTACTTAAAATGGTATTCCAGGCACTAGTCATTCTAAGTCTTGCTTCATTACATTCGAGTATCTTATTTTCCTTGTCTTTTACTGCCTTTTACTTTGGTGGTTGTTTATAGCCCTGCTGGGCTCACTTGTTTCTTTATTTAAGAGTTCACTGGGTTTGTATCTGATCTTATCTTTAGTGTCACCACCTTCCCACCTCTTGCTGGTTGATTTAATATTCACAGTGACATTATCTCCAACTCTCTTGTGAGTGAATTCACATCCAACTTAGAGCAAGATACTGCATGAATTATACACGAAACATTGCCAGTGTGAGTGGCAGAAAAGGTTAAATTCTGGATTTATTTTTTTCTGGTGACTGGTTCTTCATCTCTCCCATCCCATTTCTGTGTGTGTATGTGTGTGTGTGTGTGCCTATGTGATGTTTTAAAGTCCTCTAGGTTTTATTGAAATTTCCTAAACCTATACAATTTTCTCCTCTAAACTTTATTATTCTTCAATTTTAGGTACTGAAGGTAAAATGATTTTATATTTATTTTCAAACGTAACTATTGCTTAAGCCTGTGACTTCCCTTTCACATTTGCTAAAGAGTTCACAAGAGACATGAGCCTGAACCTTTACCTCACATGAAAGTTCCAAGCGTATTACAGATGTGCTTAGAGTGTGTGTACTTCCCATTTCTTAGCTAAGTTGTTTTGGTTGGAAGTAAGAGAAACTAACTGCTTAAGAAGTAAAGGAAATTTATGGAAAGAATTTGGGAGTATCTCAAAGAACCTAAAGACAGCTGGCCTGCCCAGGGACTAAACCTGGAGAGCCCCCAGGCGTTTTGCAGTCATGACTGCTCTGCATTAGTTAGCTCTCCTTCCCCCGCGCTTCTCTGCCGCAGCTCTATCTGATTCTCTGGGTACATGGTAGAAGAGTCTTGCCCCAAAGTTCCTGAATTTACTCCATCTCACTCGTATTTCAGATTTCTGTGAAAATAATTTGCTTGGCCGAGTTTAGATCAAGTGTTCATCTCTGGTCCACATCTGTGCCGAACACCCGGTAGCTCCTTGTGGGTATAGATAGATGGGGCAGTTCTCCATTAAAAAGGTGTCATATAATTTCGACACACACCCTGTAATTTGTTTAGTGTACCGTTTAGGTCCTAGTTTCTCAACTGCAGAAAGTAACTATTTTTATTTATTTATTTATATATTGAGACGGAGTCTCACTCTGTCGCCCAGGCTGGAGTGCAGTGGCCGGATCTCAGCTCACTGCAAGCTCCGCCTCCCGGGTTCACGCCATTCTCCCGCCTCAGCCTCCCGAGTAGCTGGGACTACAGGCGCCCGCCACCGCGCCCGGCTAATTTTTTGTATTTTTAGTAGAGACGGGGTTTCACCGTGTTAGCCAGGATGATCTCGATTTCCTGACCTCGTGATCTGCCCGCCTCGGCCTCCCACACAGGGTGGAAAGTAACTGTTTAAGAGACAATAAGCGATATCTGGTCTCCTTCAGAAATGTGTGTAAGGTCAAAGTTTCGTCAGTATGATGGTGTTTGTTCTCTTCATTGCTTTTCGTCTGTCATGTTCACACTTATTCTATGGCCGCTTGGGCTCATCCTTTTATTCATTTATATTCCCTACCCAGAAATAAGGCAAATTATAAATCATTTGCAAAATTTTCTGATTCATTCATTCCTGGATAGCAATAAGTAGAAGGAATGGAACTGCCCTAGTGAGACTCAGTTTCAAGCTCTTCAAAGTTGATGTGGGTATTATTTCTCCAATAAGCATTCTTAATGTTCTCAATAATACCAGCTGTTGTGATTTTCTCTCTAACCTGGTCTTTAGTGAATTGCGTTCCCTGGCTTGTTACAGCACATCTGTGTGACAATGGAATATTTTACATAACTGCAATTTTGAGATAATGTTTCTGGAGATGTATCTATTATAGAATCCGGTGGTAGCAAGTTCTGTATCTCCATGTAATGTGTTGCTATGGCTCCATGTTTTATATTCACTTACTGATTAACCTTTATTTTATTGAGATCTTGAAATGAACACAGCACCTTATGGCCTAAAAAGGAGTGGAAAATGTTTCCACAGCTGCTTACGAATTAAAAAATAGAAGACTTTAAGATAAGCATTTGAAAGATAAAGGACATGATGTCAACTAAGTCATGGAGGTCAAGGTAGGAGGCCTTCAAAGAGGAGGGGTTCAATGCCATCAAGAAAAGGGTTATGGTATTTGGCAATTAAAGTGACCTATCAGAGTGGAGTTTAAATAGCGAATTTTAAATTATTTCAACAGTATATTTTTGCTGTTTGTCCTCTATTTTTGCCATTGGTTATATTTAACATTCTCTTTAATACTTTTAAAACATCAATTACTTACTCTATTCATTAGTGTGTAGATTATATTCATGTGAGTAGGGGGAAGAACTAGGCTAACCCCTGTTATTTGCAGGGCCTGAGGCAAGAGGACAAATGAAGACCCACAGACCATATGTTTAAATATTTAATTTAAAGTTATAAATTAAACTTAAGAAATTATAAGGTAACATTTATTTATTCTAAATGTATTTTACATATAAAATTAAAATGTATTTAAATCTTATTAAATTTCTATAAAAATAAAACAATTGTCAATTTTAGCTTCCAATGTCCATTTGCTGACAATGTTAGTCAATATTACACTTCACACATTTAATGTCTAAGCCTATTAGTACACAAATGTAAGAGTAACAGAAATTATTTAATCTTACAAAACTTTCTTCAACTGTCCTGGCAACTGTAGCTAATATTATGTGCTACATTTGTGGTTATATCCAGAACTCTGTGGTACCGTTACATTTAATTCAATGGAAAGCCAGTGTTTAGATGCTTGGCACTAATGGGAAAAGATAATTCCTTGTGCAGCAATCTATTGAATTCATGCTGTCTCAGAAAGGTTTGACAATTCAAATAATTTGTCTTTTTTTATAAGCATTTTCACCCCTCCAGTCTTCCCCATGTTCTGAAGCTGAGTCCCTCTCTGATGTTGGCAGTGGTACAACCTTCAAACCTTCATGGTATTTGGACACAGTCACCTTTTCTTTCAAAGACATAGGGTGAGAGATGTAGAAAAGCATGTCCCTTGGACCTGAATCATGTTAATCCCTGGTCAGGGGTTAGAGGGCAGGCAGATATTTATGGTTTCATGCTGGGCAGGGTCAGTGCTACATAAGAGCACCTGTTTCTCTATGTGATATGCCCAGCTGTATTCCAAGCCTAGAATAATGTCAGGTACATTATAGATGTATTTCATTCCAGAAAATAAACATTTGTTGAGTAGAATGCGTTGCTGAATGTCTGACTAGTGTAGGGTAGTGGTAGCCATTCAGCTGGCAACATCTTTCAATGCTATCAGTCTTCACTTTTTAAAGTAATAGTTGTTAAATAACTATCCTTCTGGGAATCCTCTTGATCACATTAAGACAATGAAAATGAACAGTTTGAGCACTTCTGTGTAACTCATTTCTTAACTGTGAAACTTTCTCTCTCTCTCTCTCTTTTTTTTTTTTTTTTTGAGATAGGGTCTCACTCTGTCACCCAGGCCAGAATGCAGTGGCGTAGTCATGGCTCATTGCAGCCTCGACCTTCTGGGCTCAAACAATCCTCCTGCCTCAGCCTCCCAAGTAGCTGGGACTGCAAATGTGTACCACCATGCTTGGCTAACTTTTTATTTTTTGTGGAGATAAGGTCTTGCTCTGTTGCCCAGGCTGGTCTTGAACTCCTGGGCTGAAGTAATCCTCCTTCCTCAGCTTCCCAAAGTTTGGATTACAAGCTTGAGCCATTACACCGAACAACTGTGAAATATTCTTTCCAGACTTCTTTTCCCAGGGATCACAAAATATGAGACCCATGGTCCATATGCTGCTTTGACTCAGGCTGTTGTATTTAGTGAGACTGGTGGCATGCTACAAGATCCTCAAAAGGGTCTGTGTGCAAGGCGCCATGTAAGCGCTGTGCTCTGCACGTGTAAGTGAGGAGCCGCTCGGTTGTGTCTCTGCAGGGACAACTGTATTGTTTTTAATTGTCTGTTTTAATGGCCCTGAATAAAATGCTCTTCTGTTTTATTTGATCTGCATCCCCTAGTGAGATTTCTCCCTGCCTTCTTTTTACCACTGTGACAGTTTCCTAGTTAGAAATTTAGTTCTTTCGACAGGGGCTCTTCATTATCAATGGCAGTGACTGTTTTTCCATCTATGGATGTTCAATCCTAGCGGTCCTTAACCTATGGGATCATTTGCAAAAAAAGGTTGAGTTTTGGGCATCTGGGATGAATGAAAGAAATTCCATAAAATAGCAAACAACAACAACAACGACAACAACAAAATCAAGCACAGGTTTGGCTTAATCAGTCAAATGAATCTGGACTGATTTTTTCCCTAAATGTTTGTAGCAGTGATCATTGCATCTGAGATTAACCCTAGTTTAACCGCACCATGCCTCCACTATGTGAATACTTTTAACAAATATAGGGCCATATTAGAATGAAATTCGGGCTGGAGAATTTTCTGCTAGGAAAAGTATTTGGCTGACATAGGATGACATAATGAACATAATCTGGGCTAGGAGGCAGGAGATATGAATATTAGTACAACTGTGCCACTGCACGACTGTGTGGACTTTGTCAAAGCATGTAGTTCCTAATTTGAAAACATTTGCAAGTTGTGCTAAGGCACCTACCTCCCTGCTTCTAGCTCTATGACTGCAGACAAAGCATTTGCATCACCTAATATATTTGAAAAAATTGACTGTCTTTTATTTGAAGTTTCAGGTGACTCCACTGAAAAAACAAGCCCCTGTGACTCACTTTATCATTGGGACCTGGCTAAGAAATGTGTGTAAGGAAAAAGAGGTAAGCTTTTCAAAATCCTAGGGTTGATTAATTGTATTTTCTGCATATATGTTATTCATACACACTTTGCTCTTCACATAGGGGGTTTCGTTTTAGAATAACAAAGCTGGGAAGTCCTAAATGAAACTATGAAATCAGTGGAATTGTCTTTGGACTGACCTTTCTGCTCCCTGTTTCTTCACACCCCGTTCCTCCAGTGCCCATGGTCTTCAAGCTGCTTTTCCCTGCAGAGAGCTGACCCTAGCCCCACACCCAGGCCTAAAATCCTCAGACTATGCTGTACCCCAGGATCTCCCAAACAAGTCGAATTGCAGCAAATGAGAGTGTTCAAAATTCATCTGCCCTCTACATGGTTTTGGTAGCTCTGAGCACCTGATCGGGCCTAGCCAATCATAGCACCCAATCCTCCCAGACACAGTGAGTGGTTTACGGATAGCCATACACACCAAGGTGGGAAAATCAGACTCCTACTTGGCATTTTTGGGAACTCTCGGGAAAAAGACAGGCCCTTTTCTCCTTGGGATACCAGCTATGAGGAAAGTAAGCCTAGAACTGTCCTTAGTCATCCTTGCCACTGTCTGGGAAATTGGCCTGACAATGAAAGCTACGCAGAGGGACCGTCTACCTTAAGGGATGGAGAATGGTAACTAATTCCTGATGATATTGTTTTAACCCTGGAACAGCTATGACTGAAACTTGATTGATTCCTTAAAATCCCCAGGTATGTGATTCTATAAATGGCTATGCAATCTAATTTGAGTTTTTCACTTGCATGCAAACATTCCTGATACAATTTTTTCAATTCACTTCACTCTCATAATTGATTTATTTTTAATTGCCCTTTTCACATCCCAAAGGAAATTCCATTGTGATTTCTTTTTCCCTCCACAGTTCCCCTCCTGCTTCTCCCTGTGTCTATAGGCACTTCTGTCCCTACGGTTATAGGACAGTGCCTTAATCCCTTTCCCTCCCTTTCTCTCCACCACCAATCTTCCAATCTCATCATCATCAATTCTCTCTGCTATTAAAACATCTCATGGACTCATCTCTCAATTGGTCCTTCTTCCTTCTCTGCATTTTCTATACTTCAGCCAGTACTGAAGAAATGGGGGTGTTTCAGGCCCCTCTCTATTCTGCCTCAGCCCAAAGGAAGGAGGATGCGTCTGATGATCTAGTACTGCCTTCCCTAGTTCTTACCCAGTGGAGAAGGAGTGGCTGTTCTGATGAGTCAGAGCACACTCTTTGGGGCATGTTTTGCTTATAGAACAAGTAACTGCCTAAACTCTACCCTCTCTCTTATCCAGGTCCTACAGGCCATGTGCCCTCTTTTGGGTTTCCCCATGATCCATTTGTCAGCTGACTTGGGCAGTGTGCGCCTCTTTGAGGAAGGTGACTGCTCTGGGCACACCCCTTGTTCTGTGTCTCCACCTATATGTAACTGGGTGAGTCAGCTGGGTCTGTTCTGTGGAGCTGGCCATTGCAGAGTCAGTGACTGGGAGCTGAAAGTCTCACGTGGGGTTCGAAGTTTAAAAATGAGGCTTCTAGCCAATGGACTGGCAGAAAACCCCAACATGAGGTGAGGAGATGTTGCGTTAGCAGCTATTAATAATCAATATTTGGCTGGGCGTGGTGGCTCACGCCTGTAATCCCAGCACTTTGGGAGGCCGAGGTGGGTGGACCACAAGGTCAAGTGATTGAGACCATCCTGGCCAATATGGTGAAACCCCGTCTCTACTAAAATTACAAAAATTAGCTGGCCGTGGTGATGCACGCCTGCAGTCCCAGCTGCTTGGGACGCTGAGGCAGGAGAATCGCTTGAACCTGGGAGGCGGAGGTTGTAGTGAGCTGAGATTGCACCACTGCACTCCAGCCTGACGACAGAGCGAGACTCCATCTCAAATAAATAAATAATCAATATTTGTGTGTATCTTCTTCAGTCAGAATCCCAAAAGTAAGAGGAGTTGTAGGATTATTCAGGAACACAAATTGATAACAACGCCCATACTTGTAACCTTTGGTTATTTCCATTACTCAGGATCAGCTCTAAGCTTACTTGCATATTGTTATGTATCACCACAACCTGCTTCTCCGATCACACCTCCCACTCCTCCCCATGCACAGTCTATCCCATAATGACAGTGGGGAGCTTTCCATTTCTCATCGGGCCAAACACTTCCATGTCTATGTTTCTGATACTTTTCTCCACTCTACCTTGACTCCTTTCTTCATAATTCTATCCTTCCTTATTTGTCAAGGACCACTTTAAAATACCAACTCTTTTATAAGGTTTTTCCGAGGTTTTTGTTCCCCTACAGGGGTTTTTTTTTTTTTGACAAGGTCTTGCTCTGTCACCCAGCCTGGAGAGCAATGGCGTTATCATAGCTCACTGCAGCCTCAAACTCCTGAGCTCAAGGGATCCTCCTGCCTCAGCCTCTTGAGTAGCTGGGACTACAGGCACATGCCACCATGCCCAGCTAATTTAATAATTTTTTGTAGAGACAGTCTCCCTCTATTGCCAAGGCTGATCTCAAGTTCCTGGCTTGAAGCGATCCTCCTGCCTTGGCCTTTCAAAGTGCTGGGATTACAGGCATGAGCCACTGTGCCCAGCCTCCAAGTCTTACAATAATAATAAATAATTGTTCTTTCCCTTAAGGTGGTATGGCACTTTGTTCTTACTTTCCTTAAGTTAACTTCATGTTCTGTATTGTCTTATAGTTGTCAGTGTGCGTGTCAATATTTCATATAAGAATATAAGTTCTGTGAGGATATGAATTGTATTATTCATATTTTTACTGCCTCACTCATGCTACAACAGAACCTTGCATAAAATAGGTGTTTAATATAAAATGTTCTCTCAGCAATCCAATGGAAAAATGAGTTGGCTATGGGGATTGGTGCAGGTTGGTTTTGTCCAAGATTCCTAGCCAATTATTTTTCCTATAGTTGAGTCCCGGACTGCCTCTCCTGTTTTACCTATACCCTCATTCAGCCCTAATGTCTCACCCTCAAGCCCCACAGAACTACATAGAGTTGCCTCAAATTGCAACAATGTTTTATGACGCTGTGCTTTCATTAACATTGTCTTGAGTATTTTTCTTATTACTCTCAGCTTGACAGTCCCCCATTAATCCTTCAACACAGCTTACCTGTTACCTTCTTTCGAAGCTTTTCCTGACCCCCTTACTACTCACCCTCTACTATCCATCCTGGAAGAACTGGCCCCTCTTCTTTCTGCCCTGTAGGCTTAGCATAGACTGCTTTCACAGCACATATGTTGTTTCGTAATTTCCCATTTTTATTCCTATCTCCCTCCTTTTATTATTAGTGTATCATAACTACTTGAGGGCAGGTCCCTTGCCTCTCTCATCTGTGGTTCTCAACTGCCCCAAAGTTTGAGACATATGTTTTGCTTTGTATTATATTTAGAGACTTCTCTCTAGCCACAAGAATATAAGGCAAAGAGTATGGTTTTTTGAAGGCAAAGAGTATTTTTTAAAAAAACTTTTATTAAATTCAGGGGTACAAGTTCAGGTTTGTTACATAAGTAAACTTATGTCATGGGGGTTTGTTGTATAGATTATTTCATCACCCAGGTATTAAGACTACTACCCATTAGTGATTTTTCCTTATCCTCTCCCTCCTTCCACCCTCCACACTCCAAAAGGCCCCAGTGTGTGCTGTTCCCCTCTATGTGTCCATATGTTCTAATCATTTAGCTCCCACTTATAAGTGAGAATATGCGGTGTTTGGTTTTCTGTTCCTGTGTTAGTTTGCTCAGGATAATAGCCTCCAGCTCCATCCACGTTCCTGCAAAGGACATGATCTCTTTCCTTTTTATGGCTGCATAATATTCCATAGGGTATATATATCACATTTTCTTTATTCAGTCTATCATTGATGAGCATTTAGGTTGATTCCATGTTTTTGCTATTGTGAGAAGTTCTGTAATGAGCATTTGTGTGCATGTGTCTTTACAATAGAATGATTTATATTCCTTTGGTTATATACCCAGTAATGGGATTGCTGGGTCAAATGATATTTCTGGTTTTAGATTCTTGGGGAATCACCACACTGTCTTCCACAGTGGTTGAACTAATTTACTCTCCCACCAACAGCGTGCAAGCGTTCCTTTTTCTCCACAACCTTGCTAGCAACTCTTATTTTTTGACTTTTTAATTACAGCCATTCTGACCGGTGTAAGATGGCATCTTGTGGCTTTGATTTGCATTTCTCTAATGATCAGTGCTATTGAGCTTTTTTCCATATGATTGTTGGCCACATGTATATCTTCTTTTGAAAAGTGTCTGTTCATGTTCTTTGCCCACTTTTTTTATGGGATTGTTTATTTTCTTCTTGTAAATTTGTTTAAGTAAGGAATATGTTTAATTTATATTTGTATTACTTTGTTTCTATTCAGTATTTTGAGAATGAGCAAATAAAGAAAATTCCCATACTCAGGCCAGGTGAGTCTTGAAATCATGGAAACAGGCTCATTTAGGCAAACATAGTAATTCCCAGTGCTTACTTACCTGGCATTGGCCTGGCCTGCTTGCTTCAAGGAAGAGATTAATTTTGATTCCACCTATTTCCCCATCCCCTTTCTATTAATCTTCTATACTTTTTCAAGTTGTCAGGAGAAATATTTTTAAAGGACCCCAGTAGGGAGGGGAGGTGTCAGCAAATTTGCATCCTCGGACTTTCTTCCAGCTGCCTCTGATTCATTTTACTATTTCACATCATCTGGCCTTCTTGCCTTCCTGGCCCTGCCTTGGCTTCTGCGGCTTGACTCCTGTGTTCAGCCTGGTACTCTAATATTGGTACCCTGGTTTCAACCACCCACCCACCCAATTTTCTGTCCTTACAGCTTCACAACACAGCCACGTGTAAGAGGTGCCCTGTCCACATATGCCACCGTGGTCCCAAGGGGCCCATTCAGGTCGTGCTCAGCCCTCGCCTGACTCCCACTCAAAAGAGAAAAATAAATCCATCGGAACTCTGAATTCCCACTGTGAGGCCTCCACTCACTGCAAAGTAGCATTCCCACCTGATTAGTCACTTGAATTGGATTTCATGAGTAGGTCGGAGGCATTGGTTTCATGTTGCACTGCTGGTGTAAGATGGCTTAACTTTATTAAACATATTGGTATGTTGTAAACATGTATGACTCCTTAGAAACCATCAGTTCGCCAAGTCATACTGAGTCATTCTTCTGGAGGACAGCTGAAGGGGTTAATTAAAAACAGCTGCATCTAATCATGCACTAGCATGATATACTTCCTTCTTGGAGGGCGCAGGAAAGACAGAACTCACAAAACAAAAAGGAGGCCTTCCACGGAGACGGGAGTTCTCCAGAAGCCAAGACGAGCGCTAGTAGAGTACGACTGTCTGAGAATCAGTAAAGAATTGGATCAAGCAATTGGCCATAGTTAAGTACAAAAGTTGTCCGAACGTGGCATTAAACAAGAAGAAAACATTGAGATTAAAGACAAAGCATGATTAGGTATATAAAGTATGAACAATGTGCCTTTTCTGTTTAAATTCTTTCTTTCTTGCTATAACTTGGTATTCCTTAAGTTATCCACATTTTGAAGTTAATTTAAAAATAGTGTGCGTTAACCAAAGTTAAAATTATGAGTTTCTTTTCTTTTTCTTTTTCTTTTTTTAGACAGAGTCTCACTCTGTTGCCCAGGCTGAAGTGCAGTGGTGCGATCTTGGCTCACTGCAACCTCTGCCTCCCAGGTTCAAGCAATTCTCACACCTCGGACACCGAAGTAGCTGAGATTACAGGCATGCACCACCATGCCCAGCTAATTTTTTATATTTAGTAGAGACGGGGTTTAGCTATGTTGGTAAGGCTGGTCTCGAACTCCTGACCTCAGGTGATCTACCCACCTCGGCCTCCCAGAGTGCTGGGATTATAGGCATGAGCCACCGTGCCTGGCCTATTTTCTTAAACAATTTTTAAAAATTAATGTTCTATTTTATTGTGGTTAGAACCTTAAATAGGATATCTACCTTCTTAACAAATTTTAAGTGTACAATATATTATTGTTAACCATAGGTATGGTGTTGTACAGCAGATCTCTAGAGCTCACTTAACTGAAACTTGATGGGTGTTAATTAATAACTCTCCATTTCCCAGTGCCCCATCCCCTAGTAACCACCATTTCGGTCTTTGATTTTCTGAATTTCACTATTTTAGATACCTCATGTAAGTGGAATCGGGCAGTATTTGTCTTTCTGTTTCTGACTTACTTTGCTTAGCATAACGTCCTCAAGGTCTATCCATGTTGTTGCACATTGTAGAATTTCCTTTTTTTTTTTTTTTTTTTTTGCTGGAGACAGTCTTGCTCTGTTGCCCAGGCTGGAGTGCAGTGGCACCATCTCAGCTCACTGCAACCTCCACCTCCCAAGTGATTCTCCTGCCTCAACCCCCCGAGTAGCTGGGACTACAGGTGCATGCCGCCAAGCCTGGCTAATTTTTTGTATTTTAGTAGAGACGGAGTTTCACCATTGTTACCCAGGCTGTCCTCGAACTCCTGAACTCAGGCAATCTTCCCGCCCCGGCCTCTCAAAGTGCTAGGATTACAGGCGTGAACCCCCATGCCCGGCCGAATTTCCTTCTTTTTTAAGACTGAATGGTATTCCATTGTTTATATATACTACTTTTTTTTTTTTTTTTTTGAGACAGAGTCTCGCTCTGTTGCCCAGGCTGGAGTGCAGTGGCAAGATCTCGGCTCACTGCAAGCTCCTCCTCCCAGGTTCATGCCATTCTCCTGCCTCAGCCTCCTGAGTAGCTGGGACTACAGGTGCCTGCCACCACACCTGGCTAATTATTTTGTATTTTTAGTAGAGACAGGGTTTCACTGTGTTAGCCAGGATGGTCTTGATCTCCTGACCTTGTGATCCCGCCCGCCTAGGCCTCTCAAAGTGCTGGGATTACAGGCGTGAGCCACCGCCCCCAGCCTATATATACTACACTTTTTAAATCCATCCACCTGCTGATGGACATTTAGGTTGTTTCTACACCTTAGCCATTGTGAACAGTGCTGCAATGAACATGAGGGTGCTAAGGTGTCTTCAATATCCTGATTTCAATTCTTCTGGGTATATATACAGAAGTGGGATTGCGGGATTACACAGTAGTTCTATTTTTAATTTTTTGAGAAATTACCACACCGTCTTCCTTAGCAGCTGCACTACTTTGCATTCCTACCAGCAGTGTGCAAGGGTTCCAATTTCTCTACATCCTTGCCAACACTTGTCGTTTGTTTTTTTTGTTTGTGTGAGACAAGGTCTTGGTCTATTGCCCAGGCTGGAATGCAGTGGTGCCATCATGGCTCACTGCAGCCCCAACCTCCTGGGCTCATGCTATCCTCCCACCTTAGCCTCCTGGATAGCTGCGTCCACAGGCACGCACCAGTATGCCTATTTTTTTTTTTTTTTTTTGTAGGGACAAGGTCTCACTATATTGCCCAGGCTAGTCTTCAACTCTGAGCTCAAGCAATCCTCCCGCCTCAGCCTCCCAAAGTGCTGAGATTACAAGGGTGAGCCACCATCCCCGGCCTGTCCTTTGTCTTTTTAACAAAAATTATAATAACCATCCTAACAAGGGCGAGGTGATAGCTCACTGTGGTTTTGATTTATATTTCTTTGATGATTAGAGATGATGAGTATTTATAAATATACCTTTTAGGCCATTTATATGTCTTTTGAGAAATTCAAGTCCTTAGCCTATTTTCTAATCAGGTTATTTGTTTTTCGTTATTGAATTTTATGTTTTCCTTATATATTTTGGAGGTTAATTCCTTATCAGACATGTACTTTGCAGAGATTTTCTCCTATTTCATGGGTTGCCTTTTCACTCTGATGATTGTTTCCTTTGTTGTGCAGAAGCTTTTTAGTTTGATATAGTCCCACTTGTTAATTTTTGTTTTTGTTGCTTAGACTTTGCATGTCATATTTATAAAATCATTGTCAAGACTGGTGTCGTGAAGCTTTTCTTCTATGTTTTCTTCTAGGAGTTTCATAGATTCAGGTTTTAAGTCTTTAATCCATTTTGAGTTGATTTTTGTGTATGGAGTAAGTCCAATTTCACCCGTTTATGTGTGGATATCCACTTTTCTGAGTATCATTTGTTGAAGAGACTGTCCTTTTCCTATGTGTATACTCTTGATACCCTTGTCAAAGATCAATTCATTGTATGTATGTGGTTTATTTCTGGACTCTATTTCCTTATGCCTTTGTGTATAAACAATAGTCATCTATTACTTTTTTTTTTTTTTTTTTTTTTTTGAGACGGAGTCTCACTCTGTTGCCAGGCTGGAGTGCAGTGGCATGATCTTTGCTCACTGCAACCTCCCCCCTCCTGGGTTCAAGCAATTCTCCTGCTTGGAGCCAGAGAATACTGAAAAGGAAATGATAACTGTGATTTATCCCCTTTTCTGGATCCTTTCTGAGGCTGAGCACTCCATGAAAAAATCTCACCTGCCAAAGAATACCTGGCCTTTGTCTCTATATTCTATTCTCTGCTGTGTCACCTTCCTATTTTCAATTTCTCATTCTTTCTCTTTGTCAAGGTTTCCTTAATCGTGCCCTGAACCTTTGGGAGTAAAACCAGTCATCTTTTCTCCTCTAGATAAGGTGATTTTATTGCCTTTTTTTCTGGGTTCTCAGGTATGAAGATGAGACCAGTTTATGACTAAAACAGATTGAAGGTTATTTTAAATACTTATTACTTAGTACCCTTGTCCAAAATCAAACACCATCATTTATTATTGCTTTTATTTCTAATTTGAGGACAATTTTTATCCTGTCTTTGGGACTAATGGCCAAGATACTACAACAATAACAAGTAACCACTCACTGTATCATACTTCACAGTTTATAAAACGCTTTTTGAGCCAGGTCTGGTGGCTCACACCCTTAATCCCAGTACTTTGGGAGGCTGAGGTGGGAGGATTGCTTGAGCTCAGGAATTCGAGGCCAGCCTGGGCAACACAGAAAGACCCCATCTCTAAAAAAAAAAAAAAAAAAAAAATCAGCCCACCATAATGGCACATGCCTGTGGTCCCAGCCACTTGGGAGGCTGGGGTGGAAGGGTAGCTTGAACTCGGAAGGTTGGGACTGGAGTGAGCCATGATTGCAACACTGCATTCCAGCCTGGCCAGCAGAG
Source organism: Theropithecus gelada (assembly GCF_003255815.1). Lineage (NCBI taxonomy): Eukaryota > Metazoa > Chordata > Mammalia > Primates > Cercopithecidae > Theropithecus > Theropithecus gelada. The sequence continues at coordinate 64,666,387 of NC_037683.1, read as the reverse complement.
CAAGACCCTCAATAAAAAAATAAAAATAATAAAAATTAAAATAAAATGCTTTTCATATAGCTTCCTTTTGAATTCTCAAAGCTGCACTGTGAAACAAGTATTATTACTCTTTTTTACAGGTGTGTAAATTGAGACTTTAGAGGGGTAATTTGCTCAAGACACAAAGCTAGAGACTGAGGTGGTTTTATCTCAATCCCAAGCTCTTTCTGTTACCATGTTTAATATGATCATGATGATTACCATTATCACCACTGATACGGTTAGGCTTTGTGTCCACACCCAAATCTCATCTTGAACTGTAATCCCATTGGTATGGTTTGACTGTGTCCCCCCCCTAATCTCAACTTGAATTGTATCTCCCAGAATTCCCATAGGTTGCGGGAGGGACCCAGGGGGAGGTAATTGAATCATGGGGCCAGTCTTTCCTGTGCTAGTCTCATGAGAGTGAGTAAGTCGCATGAGATCTGATGGGTTTATCAGGAGTTTCTGCTTTTGCTTCTTTCTCATTTCTTTTGCCACCGTGTAAGAAGTGCCTTTTGCCTCCTGCCATGATTCTGAGGCCTCCTCAGCCACGTGGAAGTGTAAGTCCAATTAAACCTCTTTTCCTTCCCAATCTTGGGTGTGTCTTTATCAGCAGTGTGAAAACGGACTAATACACCCATAATCCCCATGTGTCAAGGGAGAGACCAGGTGTAAGTATTGGATCATGGAAGTGATTTCCCCCATGCTGTTCTCGTGATAGTGAGTGAGTTCTCGTGAGATCTCATGGTTTTATAAGGGGCTCTTCCCCCTTCACTTGGCACTTCTCCTTCCTGCTGTCTTGTGAAGAAAGTGCCTTGCTTCCTCTTCACCTTCCGCCATGATTGTAAGTTTCCTGAGGCCTCCCCAGCCAAGCTGAACTGTGAGTCAATTAAATCTCTTCCTTTATAAATTAACCAGTCTCAGGGAGTTCTTTATAGCAGTATGGAAACGGACTAATACAACCACCAGCATCATGGCAGCCATCAGTTACTCAGTTCCTACTGTGTTACTAAGAAGAGGGTTAATTATGTCATATCATTTAATCTTTACAATATTCCTATGGTCCTTTATCAATTAGGAAAGCTTTCAGCTTTGAGTTCCATAAAACCCAAATAATTGTGGCTTAAATAAACTGAGTGATCCATCCTCCTCAGCCTCCCAGAAGCAGAAGTCCTAGCATTGGTTCAGTGACTCAGGGGTGTCAGGGCTCTAGGTCAAATCTCTCGGCCTTTCATTCATGGGTTTATAAAGACCACCATAGCCCAGAGCATTGAGCCATCACATGACTACATTTAAAAGCGAGAATCGGGACAAAACTTATCTCCTCCCATGCCTTTTCCTTCTCGAGGAAGCTCTTCAGCTGACTTTTCCTTTTCATCTCATCTCAACTCAGCCATGCTCCTACCTAGGCCAGCACCGGGCCCATCTTCCTTGTGATCAAGGAGTCTCCATCCAGGAACTAAACAAAACCCGGCTCTCACTAAAGGTCTCACTGCATAAAGGTGCCCAGGAGAGGCCAGAATCAGCCCATACTCTGCACAGACCACACCTTAAGCTGTGCGACCTGGCTGTGTCAGTCTAGAGGAAGAGGTAGCAGTTTGCAATTTGTCTGCCTATTGGGTTGCATTTTTGTACATCATATCAAAGCCCAGGACCTGTTAGGAACAGCCCTGGTTAGTGAAGAAGACAGTGGTGGGGTTTGGCATTTTAGGAAGTGTGCAATGGTGTCTACCACTGGAAGTTATGAATAGTCCATTTGAAAGATGAGGAAATCGAAGCTTGAGGAAATTAAATAAATAAATTTGCCAAGGTGACACAGTTGCCAACTCACAAAAGTTGCAAATGAGCTTTGACTGACTCTGAGGCCTAGAGTCCCATCACTCATCTGGCTTTTTTTTTAAGCCTAATATCGGCTCTGCAAATTGATACAGACTCAGAATCCTAAAAGCTATACAAAATTGATTTTTGAAGGAACAAGTTTCCTGATGAACAAAAATGGAAAACTGATCAATCTACTGACATGACTACTTTTAGAGGCTTCCAAGGTGTCATTAGTTATAAATGGGGCAAAGGATATTGAACATGATACATATTGGTAAAAATTCTTCAAGGCTTTTAGCCTGTCCTGACTTGTAAGGAGAATCATCCTGTCAGAAGAATTAGGAATTCTAACTCTAGTTGCCAAATCTATCAACGATTTCCTTTGTGACAGTCTATATTCACTTACCTCCATTTTTTCCTCAGGCTAATAATTTATGTCAGTTGGAGCTCAGTATTTTATGAACCAAGGGTGAAATTATTAAATTTTATTGTTTGTGATTCCTTCCTTAAGTTATATTCCTATAATTGCAAACTTACTGCATTCCCTAACCTCTATTTTGAATTTATTACTAGCCTTCTTACTGCCTTTTCAGATCTCAGAAGTAAACTTCAAATATTTACAAATCTCAATTTCATGTTTTCCCTTTCATAAATCTGTGGGCAAATTCGGTGCTGGAGACAGAGAGTAATAAATCTGGATATTTATGTATTGTGCCAGCAGGCGCTGCACAAACTTCCCTGCATAGCTTGGTCAATGAGCCTCAGTCTTGACCTGTAACACTGGCTCTAGTCTAATTCTGAGGCTCATATTAACAGAATCATTATAAAACATCTGGTGACTTGTATATACAAAAACCCTTCCCTCAGTTATAATTTGCAATCAGACAAGTTTAGTGGGCACATATGTTCTCCATGTTAGCAAAGGAAAGTGCAACAGTGGTGTTTATTAATGTTTATTGTATCTGTCTTTAAAGATAGGGACATAGCAATGACCTACCCTAGTTTTAAGGTTATGACCAAACCTGCAAGTGATATGAAAAGCTATTATTTTTGAAGGTCTCTCATTCCATGCATATTTGATGTGCTACAAAAAATGAAATATAAACATTCTAGAAGAAAACACTGTGGAATTAAAAAACAATTTTACAGTAGAGAAGGTCTTACTTAAACATGATACAAAATCCAGAAGCCATAAATGAAAGGCTGCTAAAATTGATGATGTAAAAATTTAATGTTTATGTGACGACAACATCCAAAACAAAGTCAGAGACAGATGACAAACTGAGGAAAAATATATGCATCCCATATATCTAAGGGCTATTTTTAATATGCAGATCTTATAAATGAAGATGAAAAAGATAAATTACTCAATTATAAAAGCAGATAGAAAACACAAGTAGGAAGTTTACAGAGAAACTAATACTAGTAAAAGCACACACACACACACACACACACACACACACACAAAAACCAAGTTTAGGCCGGGCACGGTGGCTCACGCCTGTAATCCCAGCACTTTGGGAGGCTGAGGCAGGTAGATCACTTCAGGCCAGGAGTTCAAGGCCAGCCTGGCCAACATAGCAAAACCCCATTTTTACTTGAAATAGAAAAATTACAGGTGTCTACCTGTAATCCCAGCTACTCAGGAGGCTGAGGCACAAGAACTGTGTGAACTGGGGAGGTGGAGGTTGCAGTGAGTCAAGATTGCACCACTGCACTCCAGCCTGGGTGACAGAGTGAGACTGTGTCTCAAAAAAAAAAAAAAAAAAAAGTTTAACGTAATTTTAATTCAAGAAATAAGAATCAGAACAATAAAATTTTGACTATTCCATTAGCAAAAATTAGAAAGTTGTAATGAAACCCATTGTTGGCAAAGGTGTGAGCAACAGACTCCTTCATATATCGTTGGTGGGAGGATAAATTAGTGAAGCCATTTAAAAGGGCACTTTGGTAGAATCTATCGAAATGTAACATATGCTTGTGGCCTTTGCCTTGGGAACTCCACTTATAAAATTCCATTTTTCTTGCCTTTTGTGCAAAGATGTATGTGTTTGAGTGCTCTTTTTAGCATTGTTTGTACTTTCAAAAAGCTGTAAACACCTCTTTTTTTTTGAGATGGAGTCTCACTCTGTCACCAGGATGGAGTGCAGTGGCACTTTTTTGGCTCACTGCAACCTCCACCTCCCAGGTTCAAGCGATTCTCCTGCCTCAGCCTCCCGAGTAGCTGGGACTACAGGCGCACACCACCACACCCGGCTAATTTTTGTATTTTTAGTAGAGACAGGGTTTCACCATGTTGGCCAGGATGGTCTCAATCTCTTGATCTTGTGATCTACCTGCCTCAGCCTCCCAAAGTGCTGGGATTACAGGTGTGAGTCACCGTGCCCGGCCTGTAAACACCTCTTATGTCCATCAATTGTACATGTCTACAATGGAAAGTAGGAAATGTATGTAATTCTTTAAAAAGATTATTGGCCGGGCCAATAATCTAAAAAATACAAAAAACTAGCCGGGCGAGGTGGCGGCGCCTGTAGTCCCAGCTACTCCGGAGGCTGAGGCAGGAGAATGGCGTGAACCCCGGAGGCGGAGCTTGCAGTGAGCCGAGATGGTGCTACTGCGCTCCAGCCTGGGCAACGAAGTGAGACTCCGTCTCAAAAAAAAAAAAAAAAAAAAAATTATTAGCTCTGTATGCTCAAGACTAGAAATGACTTCTATAAAATTTCTTCGAAATAAAACTATAGAAAGCTTAATTTTTTAAACAAAAATAAAAACCACTAGAGGAAATTCTCTATAATCATTGATTATCTGAATATTTGTTATTTGGGTCCTCATAGCAACAAGATTGACAATAAAGTAAAAGCCATCACAACATGAAAATATACACGAAATAACTGGTCATGCAAATCTTCCTTGCTGTCTCTGCCCATCAGACAACCAGAACAGCTCAAATCATACACATAACAATTGTTTGTTAGTTTTAGTCTAATCAACAATTAAAGAAGCCAAAAACATTAACAATGATGACAAGGGAGGCATTTCAAAACAAAATAATTTGAATGTCAAATCATTTTTAACTAGATCCTTGGGAAAGCTAGAATAAACCCCGGAAATAGTTTTGTACAAATGACTCTCCTTAAGATAATGCTGGAAAAATTAAATGTGAATGGAAAGATATTATATTGAGCTATCATATGATTTGGAGTGGGGAAGGACCCAAACCTTCACTCCCACCTACACTTGATTTCTTCTTCTAAATGGCACATGGTTGCTATTAAAATGTAATTTTTTTTTAAATGAGAAATTTATTTTTCTTTTTTTTTTGGTTTAAAAAAAAATTAAACCCCAAGCAGGGCGTGGTAGCTCCTGCCTATAATCCCAGCACTTTGGGAGGCTGAGGTGGATGGATCAATAGGTCAGGAGTTCAACACAAACCTGGCCAAGATGGGGAAACCCCATCTCTATTAAAAAAATACAAAAATTAGCTGGGTGTGGTGGCGGGAGCCTGTAATCCCAGCTACTTGGGAGGCTGAGGCAGAAGATCTGCTTAAATTCAGGAGGTGGAAGCTGCAGTGAGCTGAGATCATACCACTTCACTCCAGCCTGGGCGACACAGCAAGGCTCTGTCTCAGAAAAAAAAAAAGAAAAAAAATTAAATCCCAACAAAAACATTTTCTCACTCTTAATTATATTTTGGTCTCAGTTTTAAAAAACCCTTTTTCAACTGCTGTTACCTTGGTATAACTCTTGCATATCCTTAAGTGAATAGAGCAGGCCAAATTGTTTCCTCCTGCTTGAGTTAAAGTTTTAAAACTATGTACATACAAACATGTAAAAAATTAAAAAAACAAAATTAAAAAATAAAAAATTATATACGTATAATTACAGATGTATATGTGTTTGCACATACATAAAACATTCCCGGTAGGACACACAATCTACTATTGATGGCAGCACCTCTGGTGAGAGAATCATTGAGAATTTCAGGACCAAGAAGGAGACATGTACATTTTACTATTAATTCTTTGTATAATTTTTGAGTCTTTGGATGTAAGCACATGTTGATTCTATAATTTAAAAAATTCTAGCTAATAAAATTAACTAATAAATTAACATAATCAAAAGGAAAGAACTAACTCTATCAATAGGTATTTTCAATCATTGTTGAAGATTATCTTATTGTTCAGTAACAAATTACACAAGGTGAACAAGAAAGCAAATATTTCACCAAAAGCAATCCTGTAGCTTTAATAAAAACTCTCCCTCACTGTGAGACCAGGGCCAATCATCCACACACAAGTGTCCTAAACCACAGTTAAATTTATAAGAGGGGCCAGGTGCAGTGTCTCACGCCTATAATCCAGCACTTTTGGAGGCTGAGGGAGGCAGATCACATGAGCTCAGGAGTTTGAGACCAGCCTGGCCAACACAGTGAAACCCTGTCTCTACTAAAAACACAGAAATTAGCCTGCCATGGTGGTGCACGCCTGTAGTCTCAGCTACTCAGGAGGCTGAGGTAGGAAAGTCACTTGAACCTGGGAGGTGGAGGTTGCAGTGAGCCGAGATCGTGTGCCAGCCTGGGTAACAGAGCAAGACTCCTTCTCAAAAAAAAAAAAATATAAAAATTAATTTATAAGGAGATTCACACCACTGTGTTTTCTCTAATCTTTCATTTCCAGCATCTCATAAATTAGGCATCTAAACTTCCCAGTGAAATTCACGGTTGCAATTAAAATCTAATTTTTTTTTAAATGAGAAATTTCCATGAAAATGTTTCCCAGCTGAGCATAGTTACTCAGGCCTGTAAAATCCTAGCACTTTGGGAGGCCAAAGTGGAAGGATTGCTTTAGGCCGGGATTGCAAGACTAGCCTGCACAATATAGGGAGACCTGGTCTCTAACAAATAAACTAAATAAATAAAAAGCTAAGAAAAAGAAAATGTTTCTCTTCCAGAGTGAATTAGATACGTTTTAGAATTTCCTCAACTATTTCTAGATGTGTAAACAAGTCTATGTAGAGGTCAAGATCAAGAAAAGATACTATTTAAACTTTGGAGGACCCTTTGTCTTTCTTAGAAATCTTGTCTTTCATGCACTTTCCTTTGTCTTTCTCTTTCCCTTTCTATCCTCACTCCTGAACCTACGCATAGCCTAATAGAGGTGCATGGTTTGGCATCCCTGGTCTGGCTATCTGTCTTAGCTCCCAGGTCCCTGAGTTAGTCTCACACGTTGTAAGCTTATAGAGCTGCAGTTATTCCCTATGTTCTACTTAGCTAATTGGTAGTAATAAATCACAGTTATTGAATGCTTGCTATGTACTAGGCATGGTGCTGAGGGCTTTTCTCAAGATGGATTCTCAAAATCATTTTCATTTAGCAGACGAGGAAACTGCAAAAATAACGTGATTCTGATCCAGGGAGACACAACTGCACAAACTCTAAAAGCATCCCTCATCTAACCTGTCCATCAGCAAATCCTGTCTGAAATCCAACCATTTCTCAGTACCTTCCCTGCTGCCACCCTAGTCACTGCCAGCACCATCTCTTGCCTGGGTTATTACAAGGGAAGGGCCTCCAGCTGGTCGTCTTTCTTGTTATCTTACCTCATTCTTAAAAATCTTTAAAATGTGAGCTAAAGCATATCACTCCTCTGCTTCCCATCTTACCTGAAAGACAAACAAAGTGCATAATGGCTTGAAGGCCCTACACCATCTGACTCTACCCCTCTGAAATCAGCTACTACTATTGGTCCCTTGGTTGACTCCACTTTACCCACACTACTTTTACAACTCCTGATTTCTGAATTTTAGAAAACAGACTAATTCCATTTCAGTGATGATCAAATGACTTTAGTTTTTAAATAGATAGGGATTAAATGTTGCACTGTGAATTTATTTACTGTCTACCCCCAGTAGAATGTCAGCTCTAAAAGGTCAGAAACTATTTGTTTTGTTTGCTATTATTTCCAGTGTCTAGAACAGTGCCTGGTACATAGTCCATGTTCAAAAATACTTGTTGTGTTTATGAGTGAATGAGTGGGGGAAAAAATCCCACATACTTTGGAATTAGATATAACTGGGTTCAAATTTCAGCTTTATCAAGTATTATATGTATGTTCCTTTATAATGTTTCCCCTTTTCAGCTGGGCATAGTGGCTACACCTGTAATCCCAGCACCTTGGGAGGCTGAGGCAGGTGGATTGCTTGAGGTCAGGAGTTCCAAACCAGCCTGGCCAACATGGTGAAACCCCGTCTCTACTAAAAATACAAAAATTAGCCAGGCATGGTGGTGAGCACCTGTAGTCTCAGCTACTCAGGAGGCTGAGGCATGAGAATCACTTGAACCCAGGAGGTGGAGCTTGCAGTGAGTTGAGATGGTGCCACTGCACTCCAGCCTGGGCGACAGAGTGAGAACTCTGCCTCAAACAAACAAACAAACAAAATACTTTTCCCTTTTCTGAATATCAGTTTCACCTTGCGCAAAATTGGAATAGAGGTAGCAATTTCATACATTTTGGGAAATGTTTAGTGATATCACAGATGTTTTGTGCCTGATATAGGTTTTGATAAATTTCAACTATTTCTAGCCCCTTCTCTCCTCTTCCAGTTTTTCTACAAGGGAGGTAGAGAGAAATGAATATTTAAAGTCAAGCTGGTATTCACTGAAGTAATTTAATAAATGTTTCTTGAGCATCTACTTGTTGCAGACTAGAGACACAAAGATGAATGAGTTAGTATGCACATCCTTAAGGAACTCATTTTAGTGTAATGATTATTAAACCAAGAATACTAAGATATGCATAAATAAAAAGTTTTCCTCATAGAGCATGAAAATATTAATCCTGCACTTACCACTATTCTCCCTTGTACCTGAAAAAATAATTACCTTAATATTCTTAGTTTTTATATTTTTTAATTATACTTTAAATATACAGACAAACATTTAGACAAACACAACAATCTATATCCATTCAGATTAATTAGTGTCATTGAATTTTTCAGGTTTCTTTATTCTTCCTAGTGATATCATATTAAATTTGCAGTTTTAAAACAAATACTATAAAAGCAGTATGAAAGAAGTTTATTTTTAGGACCGTTGAATGATTTTTTTAATGAACAAATGATAAAGGGTGTTTTTAAATAGCATGCATTAAGGAAAAAATTATCCATTTGAAAAAACTTTTATTTTTAATTTACCACTCAATGTTCATTAAACAGAGAATTGTTGTGGATCTATGCACAGTTCAGAAAAGTGAATATCAATGAAATATAGCGCACACAACAGTTGAATGGTCCCTAAATTGTTATTACTATCATTTCAATTATTTATGCAGTAAACTGTATAATATAACAATAACATTAAAAGATAAATACAGACCTTAGCTCCCTGATGTGCTACTTCTTCCTCCAAATCATATTTACAATTAACCAGAAGTTGGAATTCCAAGTCTTATTGAGAAATAGTTCACTTGCTTTTGAATTGTACCAGCTCCTTCTCTGAGTCTCCCTACTGTACTCCACGTCTGATGAAACATTTATTTGAACAAACAAAATACATATGTACAAATAAATACAAGTGTCAGGAGCTGACATACAAATGCAAACACATGTCTTTCCCCAGGCCCACTATGACAGCACGACAGGCTAAAGAGCCTTTTGAATGGAAACTACATAAAGCATCAAGCCCCTGAAAAGAATGACCCGACAAAAGCTCCACAATCAATTGAATGTCTTTAGGAGATACACTTTTCTTTTTAAAAGTGTGACACTTTGATGACTCAGTGGCAGGACAGGTAACAAAGGAATGGCTGCCTGGAGGCTGTGCATGGCAGGAGGAGAGCAGCTAAACACCACAGTCTTCCCAACGCTGCTGCCTGACTGTGGAAGAATGAAGGACACGTTTAGGAATCTCCCTGCACGGAGATGCCGGGAAACCAGTCATCGCCCAGCCACTTTGTGGGGCCATTAGCAGAGCCTCAAACTCCATCTTTTTTAAAACAAAAGCACAAAGAAAATAATTTTTCATCTGAGGAATCACCTTAAGATCCCCAAATGGAAAGTAAGGGGAGCAGTAAACCTCTCATGCCAGGTGGGCAGCTCTGACACAGGGCATTAAGGTAAGAAGGTTATTTATGACAAAAGAAAGGAGACAGGATTCCAAAGTGGGAGACGGAAGGACAGAGGTGATTGGAGCCCACCTTTATCCCCTGCCCCATTCAAATGCAGAGGGCAATGGCTTCCATAAGAAACCAGGTGCCACACGTGACCCAAAGGGAAAAGCCTCACTTTAACTCTTTGATATGGTCTGGCTGTGTTCCCACCCAAAATCTCATCTGGAATTCTAGTCCCCATAATCCCTGTGTGTGTCAAGGGCAGAACCAGGTGGCGGTAATCGAATCTGGGGTGCGTTTCCCCCATGTTCTCGTGATAGCGAGTGAGTCTCACGAGATCTCATGGTTTAATAAGCGTCTGGCATTTCCCCTGCTGGCACTCATTCTTTCTCCTGCTGCCCTATGAAGAGGTACCTTCTGCCATGATTGTAAGTTTCCTGAGGCCTCCCCAGCCATGTGAACTGTGAGTCAATTAAATCTCTTTTCTTTATAAATTACCCCGTTTCGGGTATTTCTTCATAGCACTATGAGAATGGACTCATATGCTCCTCTTCCAGGTAAGTTAGGCAAATAGTATGTTTCCTCCACAAAACAAAAGATGATTGCCTCAGAATGCCCTGTAACTTTGCCTGCAGGAAGCCTGCAGTAAGCCTGCAGTAAGACCTCTTCTTAGGGCCAGTCTGAAGTCCACACCCTCCCCTTAGCCCCTAATTTGGGATGCAGAAGCTGTCCCTGAGACTTCAGATGATGAGGATTTGACTTTGGAATTTGCGATTCGCTTTTCAGACTGACCTTCTGTTATATTTTCTTTTGCTTCTCTGGGATTTCAAGCTTGAGAATAGAGTAGGGAAAAAAGTTCTGTGCTCTCCTTTGGGACATTATTTTCCATGGTCCCCTTGGGAAGAGGGTAACAGGTAAGTCTTGATGGAATTGTTCTGTGTTTCCAGGCTCCCCTCTGGAATTAATCCTCTAGAGGCATGGAAGGGAGCCTGATGGACTCTTCTGGGCTGTGTCCCAGTCAGGAAGCCAAGTCTTTCTAATTCCTAGACAGGCCAGCACTTTCTGCTGAACAGAGGCCTGCTAGACCCTGAGTAGGGGAAGCCCAGGCTGCTTCTGAGGCAAATGATGACCTTAATCATTTTCAGAGGTATGGTTTTCACCTGGGAAGGAACGTGAGAAGACAACAAGGCATTCAGTGAATATTTATGAGCGAGCGGAGAAAGCTCTTTCTTTCTTCCTGTACGTGGCAGAAAGGGTAGCTGGAAGCTGTGCCAATGTAGGAGACCAGGAATTCCTAGCCTGGGAGGAAGGAAGGGCAGGGATACAAAGGGACAGCGGGAGAGGAGGAAGCAAATTCCAACCAGGCTGGCTCTCCTAGGTGTAGTGGCAGTGAAACTCTCTTCTTTAGACTCTGTCTTAGAGAAGGATGGGGCCGGAAGAGGTGCCCTCTCTCAGCAGGTGTTGGGATGTGTGTGTGTTTGCGGGGGTTTAATCAGGGCATCTACGAGCACTTTCATAGACCCTTGGCTACTAATGCTGCCCGATTCCAAGCATGTTTAGCTTTAAATACTTCTTGTCTCGTAATCTAGGGCCAAATATCTGGAGGTAGGAATTGGCCGCCATAGCCTGTTGCTCCCCACAAGAACGAGGACAAGGGCTCCACTGGGCACTTTTCCTAGGCATGGCCAGGGTTGTTATAAAGCATGGGGTGGGAGGGTGGTTGTGGTTTCTGTGGTATAGCTACCGATCAATGTAGCATTTGATTGATCCAGTTTCTCCAGAGAAGGGATTGTGGTGGGAAAACCATGAGACTGAGGAGGTGGATACTTACAGGTCCTGGTCCAGCTGACTTGGATCTTGGGATCACTCCCTTCTCCAACCTGAGTGGTTCCCCAAACTTTTTTTTCTTTTTTCTTTTTTGAGATGGAGTCTCACTCTGTCACCCAGGCTGGAGTGCAGTGGCTTAATCTCGGCTCACTGCAAGCTCCGCCTCCTGGATTCACACCATTCTCCTGCCTCAGCCTCCCGAGTGGCTGGGACTACAGGCTTCCACTACCACACCCAGCTAATTTTTTGTATTTTTAGTAGAGAAGGGGTTTCACCATGTTAGCCAGGATGGTCTCGATCTCCTGACCTCGTGATCTGCCCACCTCGGCCTCCCGAAGTGCTGGGATTACAGACATGAGCCACTGTGCCTGGCCAACTTTTTTATTTTTTATTTTTAAATTACAGAATTGTCTGACAAAGGAACTCTTTTAAGGAGCCTTAATATTAATATATCAAAAGATCAAGGCAGAGCTGCCCTCATTGAAGGGGTTGGGGGACCTGGAGCTCACCTTCCTCTCTCCTTCCCTGGCTGGGAGGAAGGATGGGGTGGGGGCAGGGGTGGGAACTCCTCAGAGCAGTGTGGAAGCCGTTCTAGATGACTGTCAAGCCCTGTGCAATCTTTAAATCTCATGATTAAAAATATCTTTCTTCTAGAGTGCTGGTATTGATAACTGGCAAATTTGGGAGTGGAAGGAGAATGAAGGAAAAAGGGAGGGAGAAAACCGCCCTTATAAATTTAGGACTCCCAGGGCAGGAGTCCCAGACTGGGAGAATGTCTCAATGTTTCAGCAGCGTTCAGTGTGCTGTGTCACTGTTTGTCTTGGCCTTTTTCGGCTGTGAGCGGCGTAAATGAATGTGCTTCATTTCCTCAGCAACAGGACTGGGTCGCACATGTCCCCTCCCCTGGTGAGCAACCCGAGGAGTGAGTGGGGTGTCATAGAGTTGCCAGGGACAGGCTGACAGTAGTACCAAATTAGGAAAAGGACCGACTGAGGATGCCTGGCCAATCTGCATCCCCGATGCTCAGCCAGCAAAATCAGTGGAAGTGTGTGTAATCCTGTGTAGACTAGGATGGCATGTGCTCTGCCAGCAATGCAGGAAAAAGGATAATCAAGCGGGACATGGTTCTTTAATAAGTTTAAAGCTAAACATCATCAAAATGCTGCAACACAATACCAGGGGCTGGAAGTGGTTAGCGTTGTGATTACAGAAAGGGCATCAGTATAGGATGTCATATCTCACAAAGATCCAGGAAAATGTCTAGCATTCGTTTTTATAAACAAAGCATAGCACACTGGAGTTATTTCTTATTTCAAACATATAGTCACACACTACCTTTATTTAGAACATGGGCGAGGAGATCGGAATGGCATATAAATCCAGGACAAGACTTGGTATGTAAGTTCCTCCTCAGAAAAGCAAAATGCAAGGCCTATTCTAAACAAATCCAGGGCAATTCAGCTCCTAAGCATTGTTAATCTTTTCATTAAAGGTACAGTCACTATGTTCCAAATCCTTCTTTCAAAGATCAGATCCAGATTTTCCAGCTAATGAAACAATGAAGTCATTTCTACAAAAACCAGAAGAGAGACCTTAGGAAAAGATTGCAGACTAGATCATTACAGTTGCAGAGGCCAATAGATTTGAGTGGGACACACACACACTCACACAGGGGCATGTAAAACGTAGTCCCTATGAGGCAAATCTTAGAAGCTAAAGTGATACATTAGACTGTGAATAAAAGACAGCATGAATCAAATATCTCATCTGCAGCCACCCCCTCCTTCTGCTGCTGCTCCACAGTAGAGCTTTGTGAGTGTGTGTGTGTGCGCGCGTGTGTGTGTTTCCTTTCAGTTCCTGGCATCAGTTTAAGAACCACAGTTGTGGCTTGTGACTGTGCCTCAGCATGCCAATGCAGGGTGTTGCTGTTTAGAGTAGTTAGCCTACTGGGAACAAAAGGTATTTGATCTTCTCTCTTCTCCTTAAGCTCAATCTACCTAAATGTGGCTTGGCTTTGTGGTGAGACACATGCTGAACTGCTGGAAAGGGCAGAGCTTAAAATATATGGGTGCCAGTTCATTGTTGGCGACCACACTTTCCCTTGCGGTAAAAATCTTACAGACAAGCATGAGCCTACATTTCCAAATGCATGTTCCCTTTGAATGAGTTCCCTAAGGTGGATGGTCGGGGGAAGAATATATTAGGGAGGCCTGTGTCATAAAAACTCAGGGCCTGCCCTCTTTCTGCATTTCTGCCATGGAGTGTGCTAGCCTGTGAGTAGTTGGGGAAAGGAATAAAACATTTCTACTCACGGAAACATGTGGGGTGGTAGGGAGGGAGAAGGAAAGCATGTTGCCAATGTATATTTTTGGCACGGGCAAATACTTCTTGGTGAAGTTCTAAGTGCTAGATTTAGAAATCCCCTGGCCTTTTTGTGTTGTGTCAGGGCCTTTTTCACACACACTGATGAAAACTACACTCACCTTAATGCCAAAAAACCCTTGAGCATTTCCTGCGCCATTGGGCACATTCTGTGAGTGGAAGGAATGTGGAATTAGAGGGGGAAATTGACTTCACTGATGACCTCCAGAAGAACTGAATGGTACAGGAAAAAAGAGTTTCATTGATTTAGTGCCTATCTCAACAGAAAAAGGAGACTTTACAGCTGTTCATCACCAATCATTATGCAAGTATATAATGTGAATCATATGTAAGTGTATCATAGTTTCCTGGAGGTACATTGGCTTCAGGTTATATAAGTATCAAAAGGTGAGTAGTTGGTTGTAGTTTCAATGGCAAACCAGTGATAAGAAGTAAGTGTTATTTTTCTTACTGGTCTTGCCTGTAGCTATGGAGATTCAGATATGGGATCAAGTGGAGTAAGTTGGTGGACCAGTTTGCCTTTAGAGGCTCTTAGCCAGTAGTGGCACTAAGCCCCCACAAACATCCATCAATAAGCATTCAATCCAAGGAAAAACGCTCTGCTTCCTCTGCAAATGCAGCTTTAAAATAACTCCCCTAAACCCCTTTCTCTCTAACCAGCTTTTGGTGCCTTTCTATATAGACATTGTGCCACCAAAACTGATCTTGCACTTGGCAAAAATGATGCCTCCTCATCAAACTATAGTGAGAAAGAGATGGGTTTCTTTTATGATTGTACAGATCAGTGTCCTGACAGAAAACAGATGGCAGACTCAATGTAGGTAATGTGAAGGGACTGTTTACAAATGTCTCTGCAGGTTGGAAGGAAATCATGAGAGGTAGTGCAGCATCCCAAGGCTATTAACAAAGGCGAGTTCCTCTAATCTGGAAAGGTGAGGAGGACCAGGTATTGGAACTGAAGGGAGATAACTGTGAAGAGGCTCACCTGACATGACCCTGGAAGTGAGTCCAAGAAGAATTGATGAGAATGAACGCACTGACATCACCTCCTTCCTCCTCATATCCTGCTGGTGCTCATCAGCGGCCAAACCTAATGGGAAACCTAGATCAATGATGCAGTCTGTATAGGTCAGCCTCCCAAGGCATAGGCAGCATAGGGAGGATGGGAAGGGGATCTGGAGGGCAAATGAGTGGTGTCCAGCATCGGTAAGCCTGGCTTCAAATCTTGTTTCTTTCTGATTAGCTGATGACCTTTGGCAAATGATTTAATTTCTCTCAGCCTTTCCTCTGAGGAGACAGTCACTTAGATATCATTTCTGTTCCACAGCCCCCGTCTCCATTCCAACTCCAATAAAAGGGGATTGTTAATGTTATGATTTCTCATAAGGAGGAAGACTTTAAATGACATTCACATTTATCCTACTTACCCAAATGTTTTAACTCAATAATGTACAGTTTAATGCTTAATAATTTCACGTTTGTTATTTATTGTGACCACAAAATTTTTAGCAGCTTTACTGAGATACAACTCACATGCAATAAACTGCACATGCTTCAAGTGTAAAATTTGTTGTTTTGACATATGTAGACACCCATAACACTATCACCACATCAAGACAATAAATATCTATCACCCCAAAAGTTTCCTCATGCCTCATTGTAATCCCTTCCTCTTCCTTCCTCATTCCTCTTCGTCATCCATTGATATGCATTCTGTCACTATGTCAGGCTTCTCTAGAGGGATAGAACTAATAGGATATGGGAGTTTATTAAGGAGTATTAACTTACACGATCACAAGGTCCCACAATAGGCTGTCTGCAAGCTGAGGAGCAAGGAAGCCAGTCCGAGTGCCAAAGCTGAAGAACTTGGAGTCCAGTGTTTGAGAGCAGGAAGCATCCAGCATGGGAGAAACATGTGGGCTGGGAGGCTAAGCCCATCTCTCTCTCTCTTTTCATGTTTTTCTGCCTGTTTTATATTAATTGGCAGCTGATTAGATTTTACCCACCTGATTAAGGGTGGATCTGCCTTCCCCAGCCCACTGACTCAAATGTTAATCTCTTTTGGCAACACCCTCACAGACACACCCAGGATCAATGCTTTGTATCCTTCAATCCAATCAAGTTGACAGTCAGTATTAACCAACACAGTTGGGTTGCATTTATTAAAAGTTTATAGAAAAATAATCGTATGTATTCTTTTTTAAAATCTGGTTTCTTTCCCTCAGCATAATTATTTTATGATTTATCCATGTTGCAGCATGTATCTATTTTTTATCCCTTTATAAAACAAAGTTGTTATTCTATTCTGTGACTATACCACAGTTTATCCATTTGCTTGTCTATGCAGATGTTGATGGATGGACATCTGGGGTTTTCCAGTTTTTGGCTGTCATGAATAAAGCTCATCTGAACATTCGTAGGGACATATGTTTTCATATATCTTGGGTAAATAACTAGGAACAGAATGGCTGGGTCATATGGTAGATACGTGTTAACTTTTTAGGAAACTGCCAAACTGTTCTCCAAAGTGGTTGCACAATTTTACATTTCCTATAGCAGTATATTAGAGTACCAGTTCTACAGAAGCATTTCCTCAAAGAAATTAAATAGAGAATTACGATATGATCCAGCAATTCCACTTCCAGTATATACCCAAAAGAATTGAAAGTAAGAACGCAAAGAGATATTTGTAAATCCATGTTAATAGCAGCATTACTTGCAATAGCCAAAAGGTAGAAGCAGCTCAAGTGTCCATGGACAGATGAATGGATAAACAAAATGTGGAATGCAAAAAAAATGGAATATTATTTGGCCTTAAAAAGGAAGAAAATTCTCATACCTGCTAAAACATGGATGAATCCTGATAAATCAGTCACAAAAAGACAAATACTGTACGATTCCACTTACATGAGGTTCCTAAAGTAGTCAAATTCATAGAGACAGAAGAATGTTGGTTGCCAGAGGCTGAGGGAGAGGACCAGGGAGTTGTCTAATGGATGCAGATTTTCGGTTTTGCCAGATGAAAAGAATTCTGAAGATTTGTTGTACAACAGTGTGAATATACTTTATTGAACTGTACACTTAAAAACGATGAAGGTGGCAAGTCTTATGTGTATTTCGCTATGATAAAAAATATATACAATTGCTGAATTAATGACTGGCTATCGATACAGGAGGAAAACCAAGCATCCCTGAAACCAAGGAATTGGCCACTGATTTCAATTGATGGCACTTAGTCTGAAGCACTAGGTTTTAACTATTTCAGTTTACTGAATGTAGTGCACGTACCCACAAGAGTTAAGGTTGTGCCAAGAGTATTAAGGAGAAAACAAACACAAATGCAACCAACAAGACTTTATAGATTAGTCCAAAAAGTAATACTAAGTAATAATGTTCAAATGGCAGTAAAAATGAAGTATCAGAAATGAAACAAACAAAAAACAAACACTAGAACTTTGGCCACAGCCCCTCCTTTGTTGTTTAAATGTTAACCACCTCCTGGTCTTCCACTTATTTCTGTGTTATCTGTCTACAGTCTTCTATTAGCTCCTTCTCACTCTACTACACTTCAGTGTCAAAGACCCTGCTCCCCACCATTCCTACCCCTCACACACGCTCTACATATACACACATGCACTTACCTCCCACCCCGTGCACTATCATGGCAGTTCCCCAGATGTGATTAGTAGTTTCATCGTTCCTTTGCAAATACTGTTCCATCCATCAGAAATGTCCTTCCCTAACCTGTCCACTGGATGATCCAGCTTGCCTTTCTACACTCAGCTGAAACATCTCTTCTGTGAAGAGCGTCTTTTGCATGTATAACTAATGTCATATAAGAGGTCATACTTCTGGAAAGCATTTATAGAATACTAAAAAAAGTGTATACTTTTGAGTCACTATTCCATTATAGAATTTAAAGAGGAAAAGACATACAAATGAGCATAATTTTAACATATTTCTCTAACAAAGTATATAGTTTTTTTGTTTGTTTGTTTGTTTGTTTGAGATGAGGTTTCATAATATTGCCCAAGCTGGATTCAAACTCCTGGATTCAAGTACTCCACCTGCCTCAGCCTCCCAAGTAGCTGCACCACTGCACCTGGCTTAAGATATGTGCTTTTAAGAAGACATTTAAAGATACACCTAAGAAGAAAATAAACTGTCATCCTAAATCATTGTTCCTCAATAATGTAAGCAAATCTGTACACCATGGAAAAGTCACTTAAAAACCTGATAGCAACCTCACATAACATGAGAATTAATAGAAAAAACCCTATTAGATTAGAACTATTTAAAAGAAAAATGTTTGGAAACTAAAAAATCAAACATGCATTCTAGAACACAATGAAACCACCATGAAGATAAATGAAAAATGAGAAGGGCAAAGTACTAATGCAGAAAATATGCCAACTTGAATTCATTTTTCTGGACACCTCCTATTTAATAGCCTTCTGAAGTGTTTCATTCAACTCATCCACTTTGACCATAATACTACCCCAAAGATTTCCAATTGCCTGATTTGGAAGATGGAATAGGGGGAATGTGGCCAAATAAAGGTATATGAGATATTTGGTTGCTTTGCACCTAATGTGTTTTTATTAAATAGTTGTTAATATTCTTATTCCCACTGCTTTACTCCGGATTCAGCTGGTTTATCCCCAGGGCATGACTAAACTGGAGCAGTGTTCCTTGGGTGTGGTTTTCTTTCTCTGGATGAACTTCAAAGGAGCAGGCCTTACCAGTGTGGCATTGAATCTCTTTTTAATCATGACACCTTGGAGCAAAGAGACTTACCATTTCAAATAGCTAAACTTTTAGAAGAATTACCAGTTACTGTCTTTGAAGGAATGGTTAACAAGAGGATTGATGATGTACTCCGGGTATGTTGGTTGAATATTTAGGATACTGTTATTTCGAAGCTATTACAAATAGTAAGTGCTTTTAAAGGCTTCAAACCTGGCCCCAAATAAAATTAGTAGGAATTTCACTATCATTAATTGAACAAACAAATAAGTGCCAGACATTGTACATCTCTTATTTAATCCTCTACATTTTTGTAAGGTCAGTAGCATTACTTTATTTATTTTTTTGAGACAAAGTCTCACTCTGTCACCCAGACTGGAGTGTAGTAGTGTGATCTTGGCTCACTGCAACCTCTGCCTCCCAGTTCAAGCAGTTCTGCCTCAGTCTTCCAAGTAGCTGGGTCTACAGGTGCATGCCACCATGCCCGG
Source organism: Theropithecus gelada (assembly GCF_003255815.1). Classification (NCBI taxonomy): domain Eukaryota; kingdom Metazoa; phylum Chordata; class Mammalia; order Primates; family Cercopithecidae; genus Theropithecus; species Theropithecus gelada. The sequence continues at coordinate 64,646,997 of NC_037683.1, read as the reverse complement.
GTAACTTTTGCATTTTTAGTAGACGGGGTTTCACCATGTTGGCCAGGCGGGTCTTGAACTCCTGACCTCAGGTGATCCTCTCACCTCGGCCTACCAAAGTGCTGGGATTATAGGCATGAGCCACCGCACCTGGCCATTACTTTATTTTTGAAAGAAAGCAAAGTAAGGCTGAAGAAACTTGATTGAGTTAACCCAATTAGTGGCAGAAGTGTAACTTTACCCAAGCCTCTCTGAGTCTCGTTCTTTTCTACTTCACCATGATGCCTCATTGTCGGTATGTCTCTTGGGGAGCCTGTGAACTTGCATATATATATTTTTTAAAGCTCCCATAGTAATTATAATGTTTAGTGGAGTTTGAAGACAGTTTTCTATTACCAAGGACATTGATTCAACTAAGATGTGAAATATTTAATGTACTCGTCCTGCCAGGAATACAATATAATATTTATATTTCGAAAGGCAAACACTGGGAATTGCCAATATTTAACATAAAGGAATTTATAATGCAGCAGTGAGTTTCACTCACTGAAGAGATTTCCCTGGTGGACACCCAAAGACCCTTACAAGCTGTCCTCAAATCATACCAGAGGCAGATTTCTTTATACTTTTCCTTTCCTTTTCTTGTGCTCCATTCTTTAACTATGACTTCTCAAACTCTATTAAATTTCTCTATCCACTATCAACTTTAAAAAATAAATTTAAATGTATTTGAAATTAACAGAAAAGCAATAAATGCAAATGCCAAAGTTGAAAGAAATATTGTTTCAAAACAAAATATTTTAGTTTCTTAAAATCCCCTTCAGTTTTCAAATAACGAAAAGCATTAAAATTACGGAGATTTTAAAAAAATAACATTTCTTAATGGGCATAGCTCACCTTTTCAGGTAGGATACGCTCCTGTTTTTCTTTTTGTGCTCTGAGTTCAGAAAATCTAGAAAGTCTAGCAGTTTGTGCCTTGGAGGCTCTTGTAACAGATGTCCAGGTTGGAGCCAGGCCTGCCTTGGCAGTCATAATTCTCCATCATTTCTTCAGTTCAGAGAAATGATCGTTAATGACCTTTTACTATTGTTTTAGATTATTTCTTTTTTTTTCTTTGAGGCAGAGTCTCACTCTGTTGCCAGGCTGTAGTGTAATGGTGCGATCTTGGCTCACTGCAACTTCTACCTCCCAGGTTCAAGCGATTCTCCTGCCTCAGCCTCCCGAGTAGCTGGGATTACAGGCACACACCACAAAGCCCAGATAATGTTTGCATTTTCAGTAGAGATGGGGTTTCACCATGTTGGCCAGGCTGATCTCGAACTCCTGACCTCAGGTGATCCACCTGTCTTGGCCTTCCAAAGTGCAGGGATTACAGACGTGAGCCACCGTGCCTAGCCTCTTTCTTTTCTCTCATTTTCTTCTTTCACTCTGTCTGGGGCATCTTTCAGATGGATATAGAATGTCTAGGCTCTATTCTTACGTCTTTTAGCTGGTATCTCACCATTTTTGTCTCTTTATGGTAAGTTCTAGAAATTTTCCTGCACCTTCTCATTTCCTATTATTTGTTTCCTTTGGGGTCATTCTGTTTGTTCATGTCTTTTTCTTTCATGCCATTGATTTTCCTCAAATGACTAGTGATCCTATCTACACAAATGAAGGACTCAGTTGATAGCTGAAATAGCTGGGGTGCTATTTAGTAGCTTGTTTTAGTAGTTTCCATAGAGTGAGTATCTCTTGTCAATAGGTCTGCAACAAATCTGGAGATTGCTGCACCTTCTGGGTTCTCTCTCAGCCTTTCTGTGCCAAGAAGGTGGGATGCTGGTCCTAGTTCTTCCCAATCTCTTCTCCTTAGAGTACAGATCTTGCTCTCTACTCCATCTGGACTAAATTTTCTTTTTCTACCAGCTTGGATGTTTTCTGGTCTCTGCTTTATGCCTCTCTGGCCCTAACTCTGTTCAGGATCCCTCGAGCTGACTTTTTCTGGATGTCAAAACTTTGTGTGCTTAGCAACATAAACTCAAATTTAGGACTGGAGGAACTGGAGCTGATCTGATGTCCCTATATGTCTGGATTCCCTTTGCTTTCCCCACCTCTTTTCTCTTTTCTAGGCTTGATCACAAACCTCTATTGCAGCATGTGAGAGGTTAATCATGACACAAGCCACTCATTCTCACTGAGCCTGTTTCCTCCTCCATCACACTGGACAATATCTGTGCCCACTTCCCATGGGTTAGGTGCCAAGTATATAAATGCAATTATAGACTCTAAAGTGTTCTATAAGGGAAAAACTGACTTGTGAAAGGGTTATAGAATATGCAGTCTATGCAAAGCATTTTTCTAGAGTTTTTAGGAACAAACAAAAGATACAATAAATGACTATAACCAAAGTCCACCTTCTTTAACTTTCTCAATATTGATTAGCATCAGCTTCCAAGTTCAGATTGTAAATCTTTTCATCATGCAGATGAAGATATCAGCTAAGCCAAATTCACAGCAGAAATTGTAGACTGTGTATAGGCAAGACTATATCAGTCCTCCTTAGGAAGCTAGCAAACTTGGAGCTCTAGAAAACTATGATCATGTCTGTGAAAACCATACATAGAGGAGTACGTGACTTTAAGACCTGTATTTAGGGCCAGGTGCAGTGGCTCATGCCTGTAATCCCAGCACTTTGGGAGGCCGAGACAGGTGGATCACCTGAGGTCAGGAGTTTGAGACCAGCCTGGCCCATATGGTGAAACACTGTCTCTACTAAAAATACAAAAATTAGCTGGGCATGGTGGCAGGCACCTGTAATCCAAGCTACTTGGGAGGCTGAGGCAGGAGAATCACTTGAACTCAGGAGACAGAGGTTGCAGTGAGCCAGGATCGCACCATTGCACTCCAGCCTGGGTGACAAAGTGAAACTCGGTCTCAAAAAAAAAAAAAAAAGGCCTGTTTGCAAATTACCCATCTGACAAGGGATTGATAACAAGAATATATAAGCAGGTCAAACAACTCCATAGGAAAAAAATAAAATAATCTGATCACAACTGGATAAAAGATTTAAATAGACATTTACCAAAAAAAGACATACAAATGGCAAAGAAGCATATGAAAAGGTGCTCAAAATCATTGTTCATCAGAGACATGGAAGTCAAAACTACAATGAGATTTCACCTCATCCTGGTTAAAATGGCTTATGTCTAAAAGATAGGCAAATGCTGGCAAGGATGTGGAGAAAAGGGAACACTTGTACACTGTTGGTGGGAATGTAAGTTAGTATAACCAGTATGGAGAACAATTTGGAGGCTCTTCAAAAAACTAAAAATTGAGCTACCATATGATCCAGCAATTCCACTGCTGGGTATATACCTAAAAGAAAGGAAATCCATGTATCGAAGTGATATCTGCACTCCTTTGTTTGTTGTAGCACTGTTTACAATAGTTAAGATTTGGAAGCAACCTAAGTTTAAGTTTAAGTTTAAGTCCATGAATGGGGATAAAGAAAATGTGGTACATATACACAGTGGAGTACTATTCAGCATAAAAAAGAATGAGATTCAGTCGTTTACAATAACGTGGATGGACCTGGAGATAATTATGTTAAGTGAAACAATCCAGGCACAGAAAAACAAACATCGCATGTTCTAACATATTTGTGAAATCTAAAAATCAAAACAATTGAACTTATGGGCATAGAGAGTAGAAAGATGGCTACCAGAGGCTGGGAAGGGTAGTGGAAGGCTGGTGGGGAAGTGGAGATTGTTAATGGGTACACATACACACACACACAAAAGAGAAAGAATGAGTAAAACTTACTATTTGATAGTACAACATAGTGAGTATAGTCAATAACAACTTCATCGTATGTTTCAAAATAAAGAGTGTAAGTGGATTGTTTGTAACTCAAAGGATGAATGCTTGAGGGGATAGATACCCCATTCTCGATGATGTGCTTATTTCACTTTGCAAGTCTGTATCAAAACATCCCATGTACCCCATAAACATACACACCTACTATGTTTCCACAAAATTTTTTTAAAAGACCTGTATTTAGGTCTGTTGCATCTTATATATACTAACAGCTAACATTGATTGAGTGGAAAATATGAGCCAGATACATGTTTAAGTGCTTTACAGTTATCACTTCATGGAATTCTTACATTAATTCCATGGGGTAGGGACAGTATTGTTACAGCCCAACAGGTTCTTCTTGCCTGCTGCACAGAAAAAGCCAATACAGTGAAACAACAGGCATTGCAGCAGAGAAGGAGTTTCATAATCACAAGGCATCTGAGTGATCTGATCTGATCTGATCTGAAATGCCAGTCTTAAGTTTCTTAATAGCAATGTTACCTATAGGAGGAACTGGAGAAGTTACAGATCTTGTGATCACTGGCTATGTGTCTCCTGAGCAGTAAGCAATTATAAAACAGCAAGTTAGGGAACAATGACCAGTTACTGTTTAACTATGCCTATATCGTAGCGGAATTCAGACCACTATTATAGTTGTAAAAATGCGGTTTCAGTGCCTAACAAGGGAAGGGTTAGTTTTGGGAAGAGACTATAATCATTCTTGCTATAAGGTTACAGCATAAACTAAATTATTCCCATAGTTATCCTGGTCTATGTACAAGAATAAGCAAAGGTGGTTAGCTTGTGAGATTAGAAGCAAAATGGAGTCAGCTAATTAGGTTTCTCTCATTTTTATAATTTTGCAAGGACGGTTTCAGTATTACCCTCATTATTCTGATGAGAAAGTTGAGGCATGGAGAAGCCAAGTAACTTGCCTAAGGTTTCCTGCTTGATAGGGGTAATGGGGAGATGGAAACCTAGGAAGTCTGATACAGGACATTTAATTTTGACCATTATGCACACTGTTTCTTGTTAGTCATGCATAAGACATATAATGCTGGAAAGACTTTCCCATGCTTAGCTCAAAATGTAAATTACATTTATGTTTAAAATTTACTAAAGGGTAGGAAAGCAATAGTTTAAAACTAACTTGGAGGAGGAATTTATGGTAGTTTTTTGGGATTTAGTTATTTGTAACCTATCTTTATTATTCCTTCAATAGCTTTACTCCATCTCTTATACAAAAGCTAATGTAACCCCTCCCTTTTTGTTCGTAGAACAGGGTTCAAATTTCTTTTCAAAATAATACTTAACATTTACTGAGCTCTGAACTAGTCAAGTGCTCTATTGAGCATTCTATAAACATTATTTCATTTAATGCAGCAAGCTTATGAAGGAGCTTTATACTTTTATTATTTTATTGATGAGGACGTCTACTTAACATGCCCAAGTTCCAGAGATGGTTAATAGTGTTGTTGGAATCTGAAGCCTTGGTTTATCTTTAGAGCCTGTGGTAGACAGAATTTTAAATGGCCCATGTGACCTTTGCTCCCTGGTGTTATTCCCATGATTATGATATATTACATGGCCAAATAAATTTTGCAAATGTAATTTAAGTTTCTAATTAGTTAACCTTAAGAGAGAAATTACCTGAATGGGATGAACCTAATCACATAAGCCCTTTCAAGGCTGAGAATTTTCTTTGGCTGTTGGCAGAAGTCACAGAGATTCAGCGAGGCAGAAGGACTTTGTGGATTGCTGCTCTAAAGATTGAGGGAGGCACATGGGAAGAAATATCAATGGCCTGGAAGAACTAATGGTAACATCCAGCTGACAGACAGCATGGAAACAGAGACCTCAGACCTACAACCCCAAGGAGGCAGATTCTGCCTTCAACCTGAAAGAACTTGGAGGAAATTCTTCCCCAGCACTTCCCAGCTGACACCTTCACTCTGGTCTTGTGAGACCCTGAGTAGAAGAACCCAGTTGAGCCATGCTGGATTGATTGATTGACTGATTTTTAGAAACAGAGTCTCACTCTGTCACCCAGGTTGAGTGCAGTAACATGATCATAGCTTACTCCAGCCTGGAACTCCTGGGCGTCCAGTATTTGTGAACTCCCTTCTCAGCTTCCAGAATAGCTGGGACTACAGATGTGTGTCACCATATATGGCTAATTTAAAAAATTTTTTTACTCCAGGTATGGTGGCTCACACCTATAATTCCAACACTTTGGGAGGCAGAGGCAGGCAGATCACGAGGTCAAGAGATTGAGACTATCTTGGCCAACATGGTGAAACCCCGTTTCTAGAGAAAATATAAAAATTAGCTGGGTGTGGTGGCCTGTAGCCAGCTACTGTAGCCCCAGCTACTCAGGGGGCTGAGCCAGCGGAATCACTTGAACCTGGGAAGCAGAGCTTGCAGTGAGCCGAGATCGTGCCACTGCACTCCAGTCTAGCGACAGAGTGAGACTCCATCTCAAAAAAAAAAAATTTTTTTTTTTTTTAGACATGAGGTCTCACTATATTGCCCAGGCTAGTCTCAAACTCCTGACCTCAAGCAATCCTTCTGCTTCAGCTTCCCAAGTAGTTGGAATTACAGGTGTGAGCTACAGTGCCTGGTCAGACCTACAGAAATGTGAGTTAAAAGATGGTTATTGTTTTAAGACACCAAGTCTGAGGTAATTTGTCATGTAGCATAGAAAACTGATACAGAGCCCATGTGATTAACTCCATCAGTAACACAGGTCTCTCCCTCCTTACGACCCCATATGAGGTGAATCTCACCTCATCTTGTCTGCCCATATGGCTCCTTATGGTTCTCCTGTTCTCCACTGCCTGGCTTTTGCCTAGGTGTTGGATGCACCTCATGTCTTCTAAGCTTAGGATGGGTATGGAGTTCTCTTCCATCCATTCCCTCCACCTGGCCAACTCCTTTTCATCCTTTGGTATGGATTTAAAATAGTCCTTCCTGCAAGGAAGAGTTGTCTGATGCCTCAGACTAGGTCAAGTGCTCTCACAAGACCTTGTATGTGGCCCTCTTAGCTCTTACACCATTTGGAAATATATTTGTGTGATTTCTTTTGATGATGTCTCAGTCGGTCTCCCATTTATTCTCAATATCATCCTGTTGAGGATTCAAAACCAGCAAACAAGTTTCTGAATATTTATCTTTATATCCAGTTATTTGTTTTCCTTTTTGTCATAGGCCTTCTCTACTTAGACTCTAAGTTTGTTGAAGAAAGGCACCGTGTCAATGTGTCAACATTGCTGGCATTTAATAACCATGTTAACCAATGAATGAGGAAACTGAGAACTACGACATTTCTACTTGGCTGATACTAATCTCTCTGTCTGTCTTCTCCCGACCACTGTCCTCCACTCTCCCAACCTGCACACACACACACTATTGCCAACTGCTGCAGAGCCATCTATGAATTCATCTGTGCATTCACTCTTTGTTTTGAATTGTTTTTCTGCCAATTTAAAAAAACTTGCAAAAATAGTGGCTAAAATATCATTAAAAATAATATGAAAATTTTTTGGATTACTAAAACCAGCAGGTTAGCTTTGAGAACTTTTAGAAAAGGGGCTTAAATTATAATCATAGAGGAAGTCTTAAAGAATATAAAATATATAGTAGGTTGGAAACTGGGAAAACTGAGTTTGAACTTTGGATGAGCTTAAACTATTATTAACCTCTCAGGGTCCACTTGTCAAATTAGAATTTGAGGCTAGATATATATGAAGTCCGTTTTTAAATCTAATTTCCCTAAATTGTACACCTATGACTGCTTAATTTGGCAATACTACTTTGAAGTTACTATGGCATGGAAGTAACTGTATATGTTTAACAAAACAATCTATAAGGCTAATAATTTTAGACACACCTCTCCTAATAGTAAGGAATAGATGAGTTTCTAGCAATGGTGGCATTATGAATTTTTATTAAGCGACGCTTTTCCTTCATCTCTACTAGCAAGTTACAGATATGACTCACTAGAAATACCATCTCAAATAATATGAATAATACTAAAATATTAATGCTATGTTGAAATAAAAAAGTGAAAAATATGCAATACTATTTTTACACAAATGTTCATTCTTAGGGAATTTTCAATTCCTTAAGAAGTTCTATCAGTCTGGCCCATTTTTAAAATCAGTCTCAAATTACCTTACCCCATAACGCTTTCAACTGAAGCAGTTCCCAACATCTTCCCATAACAAATGTTTTTCCAGTCTCTTTTGCTGAAATTTTCCTAGTAATCCCAACACACTTGAAGAATCTGTTTATTAGTTGCACATTTGACAGACATTTATTAACGTTCTACTTTTTGCCAGCAAAAGAAGATAAGAACACATCAAAAGGAACTGCTTACTTAGTCATATTTATTTATTTATTTTTCTTTATATTATTCTTTATATTTCCTTTATATATATTCTTTATATATATTATATATATATTTTATATATATTTTTCTTTATATATATTCTTTATATTTCCAGTGTCATCCCTTTACAGGGCTGGCTGATTTGGCAGGTGAGTTGTTACACACTCCTTAGTGGATTCTGACTTCCATGCAACCATCCTGGTTAACTTAGTCATAGTGACCCTTCCTGCGAAATATGCTCTGAGACACGTAGCTGTCTCCCACCAAGCTATATCTGACAGTCATCAGGAAATGCATAGACTTTGAAATATTGTTGCATTTCCAGTATTAGCCAAACTCATGATGTTTGGCAAGCTGGACATTTCAGCCAATAATTAGATGTTGATCATAAGACAGTAGAATAAATCCCTCTCTCAGTTCAGGGGTGTGGTTTAGGCTACTTGTGGTTTCAAAAAAAGAAAAAAACTCTGTAAAGTGTCTTGAGCTAGTTTGAGCAAATAAGGAGGAATTTGTTAGAAATCATGTGAAGGTGGCTCACAGAATCCAAGAGCAGAAATGCAGCTAGGCCCAGACATTTCTGGAACCAAGGCCTGGAAAGACCATCAGGACTCTCTCCTCTCTGATCTCTGCTTCTTTCTGAGCATCTGTTTCACTACTGGCTTTCTCTTTTTTACAATCCACATGTTAGAGCAATGGCCTTTACAACTAACTCTTCAGTGCTGTGGCACAGGTCAAGCCATATGGGATGAACCTAACTGTTTTTATCCTGTTTTCAGTTCCACTTTCTCTGGGAAGGAAGTTAGACCGGCTCAGGTTGTGTCTGGTGTTTTCCTCCTGCCCAACTGATTGAGAACCATGAGGAAGCTGTGCTATACCATATGCTTGCTAGGGGTAGACTTCAAATTTGTAGGGACAAAGTGTAGGGAAGTCTAGGCAGACGTACAGGAGGTATTGACAAGGGGGACTCCATGGACTCTGAGTAAGAAACTCACAAATTTCATGGAGTCAGGGAGAGAGTCAGGGAGTATCTTTTGTTAGCAAATATGCCTTGCTTAACATACAGGCATTGCCTATGACTTGTGCTGTGATCATCCTGATACAGTAGGTGAGGACAAATGGGGATGGAAAAGATGAAGAGAAGAGGTGTCCAGAGCCCTAATGCAGTGGGAGGATTTGGCTGACAGAGAGGAATGAACTTGATGAGGAGAGTAAGGGTGGAAATGGCAAAAAAAAAGGACACTCTGTATGATGTCTTCTGCGTTTCTCAGGGGTTCTTCTACCCCTAGGTGAATAGTGACCCTACATTTGAGCATTGCCTTTCTAAATAGTAATGTGAAAGAGTATTTCCAGATTAGTGGGTATGTGTGTGAGTGTGTGTGTGTGTGCATGTAAGTATAAAAGTGAGTATATATTTTAAGGAATTGCAAATTGCATATTATAATCAGACTACATGCTATTTTAATTTTCTATATGACAACGTGCTTGTGATCACTTTTAATTCAGTGATTATTTTCTGTGTTGCTCCTCTCTACAGATTTTTGGAGGAAATATTCTTTAAGTTAATATATATTCCCTTTTATTCTTATTTTACTTATATGAAACCTGTTAAGTTTATTTACATCCTTTCTTATATTCACTTCAGACCTCTTTCCTAGACAGTGTGGAATTCTTTGGAAAATGTTGTTTGTACTTAGCCTGTGAGAATTACTATCTCAAGTTTGCGAGGAGAAAAATGTAATTTTAAGAAGTTTAATGTTTCACCTCTTTGTTACAAATCAAAGAAACTGGAATTCAAGTGCATAATACATAAGAAAACAATGTGAAATGGCTTAATTGTGATGTATGAACTAGAATAGTCACTGGGCTTATATTCTATAAGGGAGTAAGCCCCTATCAATGTTCACTGTGGCTTACTGAACATAATACTGAAAAATTACGGCTGGGTGTGGTGGCTCACGCCTGTAATCCCAGCACTTTGGGAGGCTGAGGCGGGCAGATCACGAGGTCAGGAGATTGAGACCATCCTGGCTAACACGGTGAAACCCCGTCTGTACTAAAAATATCAAAAATTAGCCCGGTGTGGTGGCGGGTGCCTGTAGTCCCGGTATTTGGGAGGCCGAGGCAGGAGAATTGCTTGAATCTGGGAGGCGGAGCTTGCAGTGAGCCGAGGTTGCGCCACTGCACTCCGGCCTGGGTGACAGAGTGAGACTCTGGTAAAAAAAAAAAAAAAAAAGAAAAAGAAAAAGAAAAAATTATGGTTAATATTTGTTCTCTCTAAAGAGAATGTATGAAAGAAGTATGAATTTGTTGGTTGGAAACATTTTCAGTCCAATAATCTCCTCTACACTAAAATTATAATCTTTATTTGATATATATTCATTATAATATCTAATATTTGTATCTAATATATGTTTTTAAATAGAGATAATTCTACAATAAAAGCAATGTATATACATTGTTAAAATTTCTGAGAGTATAAAAAGTCAAAGGAAGAAGGGGGAAAGGAACCAGATGGACCTTTACGTTTGGGTTCAACCCAGCAAGCTTGTCACATCTGAAATTTAATATAAAGGCAACAGCAAAAATCAGAAGGGGTGTGATTTGCATCATCTATGAATCACTTATTGCAAGAAACACTCCTTCAAGGAATTGTAAATTGCTGGATGTAGCCTTACATTCTGTTTTCATTTTCTATTTGACAAAATGTTGTGGTTGCTCTTTTTTTCCAGTGACTGTTATTTTCTGTATTGTTCCTACCTCTCTATTGATTTTGGAGAAATAGTCTTTTAGACAGCTAAGTAAATACAAAGAAATATTTGTATAGTAAAATGCTATAGTGTAATAGGATGTGAAGATACTGCCTGTAAGAAATACTTGAGTCGCCTCACTGGTGGCCAAGATGTGATTCACAGAGCTGGCTGAGCAGGCATGAGAGCTCTGGAAGCTGGTTAAAGAGAAAAGCCTGGTACTCCAGCACATTTCAAGTCATGTTCTTCTGTAAATTTCAGCTATATGGTGAGTCTCTACAGAAAGCCTATTTGCAAATTTCTTTATAATCATTTATACTGTAACTTAGGAGTACATAAATCAAGCATAAGTTATTTTTGTAGCAATTAGAGTTTAAAATTTTTTAAATTCAGCTTCTCCTTTTATGTTGATTTAGTAAAAAACCCAAAACTCAGTAATTAACACACAACTTAATCCTGTGTGTAGTCATCCTTTCAAATTCAAAGACATACCAAGATGCGTGAACTTTGGATTTAGGCATATCTATACCCCCAAAGTAGCTGAACTACAGATTTTCAAACTGTCTTTTGGAAATGATTGACTGTAAGCTAGAGATTTTGTTGGCTAAGTTTTGTCACAAAGTCATTTTCTAAACCTCTGAGTTAATAACTGCCAGAAACAAAGAATAATAAGAAAAGTGCTGACGACAGAATAATTTACAAGAGGGGTATATGGGGGCCTTTTAAACTAGGACACTGAACTGGGAATTAGGAATCCTGGGTATCTCATCAGTCCTGCCACTAATTCTCTTTGTAACCTTGGGTGAGTCACTTGACCTTTGTTGTGGCTTGACTGCCCATTGGTGCACTGAGAGAGACAGAAAGAGAAAGGCCTTAAAATAATGAGATGGAAGGTGCTAGGAAGGTGCAGAGTATCACAGCCTTTCCACGACTCTCTGATTTTACTTTTCATGAAACTTATTAACATTTGGCAAAGAGTCATTACTCGACAATTTATTATCCTGTTCAAATCCAGGTAGGTTAAAAGTTTAAAGTTTTTTATACCAAAAGTCAAGTCTCTTGTGCTTTATAGAAACCCCAGATACCACATGGTAAAAAAAAAAAAATTAAAAAAGCTCATGAAGTTCATTTGAAAAGCCTTTTTTCTGGCACATAGGCTCTGCATTATAATGAAATATTCCATTGAAACGTCTGCTCTGGCACCACGGACGGAGAAAAGTCTTGTGTTTGTATACTCTGTGAAGTTGAACAACAATTTCCAACATATGTTAGGAGAGGCTGCCCTCTTTGGAGATGGGAAAATGGATAGCCCCAGAGGGAAAAGAAAACTGAGCGCTGAAAAGTTTTTGTTAATCTTTTACTGGTGAAACAGAGCTGGGAGCAGAGCAGCCTGTTGGCTGCAGAGAAGGCTGGAGCCAAAAGGCCCAGCCCACAGGAAATGAACGCTGTCCTCCTCAGCGAGGCTACTTAAGCAGAGAGAAAACATTTACAGTACTTGTAATTACGATGGTTTTCGGCACCTAAATTGTCATAAATCACATTTATAAAAGCCATCTTTGCGCCAGTCAAATTTTGAAAGCTGCAAAATATATTCAGCTGGTGGGTAGTTTAAAATGGTGGTACATATGTTTGGAATAAATACATGTTATAATTATGGTTTTTAATACTGGGAGCTTTCTTATGAGGATTTATACTCATATACTGATGATAATGGAGTACATTGTGAACATAATAAAGTGGTGATGGGTGGTATTTGTTCCAGCATTTCTGCAAAATACTACTTCCAACTCTAAGGGGTATATTCCTATGTAAATCCCCATACATCAAGATAAAAACATACTTCTCAGTGTATTTCCTGGAGCAAAGTACCTAGAGAGAAAATACCTGCATTTTCACAACCAATTCATGGATCTTAAAACATAATTATGTCTTATTGCATTGTTGATCCCAGAGCAGTATTTGAATTAAAAAGGAGTGCCAATAGAATTGGTAGAAAGTAAAAGAGCTCTATTTTATAGCCAAGAGCATGGTGGAGCGAAATCTAGTTTTAATAAAAGACTAGTATCATAATAAGCAGATGAATCTAACTGGTAATTAGAGTTTTTATTACATATGTATTACCTAACACCAAAGCCAACTCTAACAAGTAGAAAACGAAGGAGAGAGTTGGGTAATGAATTATATAGTCTGGTAGGGTCAAGGAAATCTGAATTAACTCTTTACACAGTTCTGATACATTGGACAACTGTACTTTGGACTGGGGACCTGGTCTGAGATATCTTTCTCTATAGTAATCTTTCATTCATTTGACAAATACTTGCTAAGCACCCCTTGTATGCCAGGCGCTAGCCTAGACGCTGAGGGCAGAAAAGAGTAAGTCAAGTTTCTGCTTTAAAAGTTTCTGCCTTTGAGAGAAATAGAGCCATAAACAAATACAACACAACATATTATATACACAGATAGAGATATAAGTAATAATTTTTGCCTGGGCATGCGTTTTCACTGTAAACTCTACAATAGATGACATATATTGTGGGTTTCTTGTTGCTGGACACTGGTCAGAGATCATAGCAGTCTAGGCAAGGAACTTGTTTAAAACTGAGCTTGGTCAGCAAATTCAGGGTGATATCCTACAGCTCTTGGTCTTGCTTCATTTCCATAAGCATTTTAAAAATGTGGATCTCTGCTTATTGTTAAGGTATGTATTCCCCAGGATCCCTTTTCTGTTTTGAAAGTTTCTGTCTTAGTCCAGAAAATGTGATTAGACTGTTGAGTTTACAGCCTACTGTGGGAATGCAGGGCCTTATCACAGGTAAAATAGGCAATAACTGGGTACAATAGCAGAGTTTTGCTCCCTCTTAAGTACATGTCTGTTTCTACCCTCATACCGCTACCATGTCAGAAAATTCTACTGTAGAGATTTCATTCCATTAGCTTAAATTTTCATTTTTGCTTTGTTGTAATTCACTTCCTAGTGTAATTGAACAACAGATTCTTTCTTTCAACAAATTATAGAAATGAGATTAAGAAGAATATAGGAAGGAAGAAGGGGTTATTTTCAAGGGGGAGCCTGCAAAAGGACGTCAACTGGGAGTTCTGGAGACAAGCCCCTATTCACTGTTGGCTTGAATGTGGCTTGTGGGTGAGCGCACACACTTTACAAGTTGCTATGCCCAAGACACTCTGTAATGTTGATGGCAATGCCTTCAGTTTAGGGTAATGGAATATCTTCTTTCTTGTTTTTTTAAGGAAAGTTACAAAGGTTGTGTTTTGGAGTAGCACATCACTTCAACATTCATGAAAAAATAGTTAAGGATTAATATGTACCAGGCACTGTGCTAGGTGCTGAAAGTCAAATGGTGAGTAAAGCAGCCTGTGCTCTCATGAAGTTTACAATCCAGCAAAGGTGACAGTGGCTGAGTGCTCTGAGGGAAAGGAACACAATTTGATGATGTAGCAGCCAGCAGAATGCATCATGCAGAACCCCTGTTAAGGGGACCATAACTGATGGATAGCCCATTGCTTCCCTTCTGGAACTACCCCCACATTAGCCACAAGATGTTCCAAGCATTGCTCGCAGCCAGTAGATGAGCACAATGCGATGCCAAGGCAAGTCTATTCCTACAGCATACACAACTTCTTTTACGGGTTACTTGTTAAAGCTTGAGGATTCGCATCAGCTTGACTGTAACTGTCTTAAAACTTTTCTGAGGTCTGAGGCGTTTTCTACTCAGATTGGCCTAGCTGCAGCCAATTGTCCATTTTAAGGTGGAAATGGTACAGCCTGGATGGGCTGCACAGGCAGGTAGCCCAGATCCCTTGTCATTCACCACAGTTACAGTAACCCTCTCGCCTACTCACTCCTATGGCTGTATGGGGGTGGGGGAGAGTTCCTGTACAACCAGCTGAAGGAAGAGGAGAAAGCCATAGTTTGGTTTACAGATGAGCTGACTCAGTATGTGGGTGCAAACCAGAAATGATTGGTAGCTGCATTATAGCCACATTCAGTGGTGTTCCTCAAAGACAAGGAAGAGGGAATGTCTCCTCAAGTGGAGCTACAGTCAGTATGCCTGTTCATCCAGGTGCGGTAAATGCTTATTTGATGTTCAGTGAATGAATCAATTACTCAATGAGTGAACACAGAGCACAGGCGAAATTGAACTCTGTAGATCATTTCTGGTCATGTTTCAGTTGGCAAGAAAAGGATCAAATTGTTGCAGAAGCTGGACCTCTAGAACTTCCGGTCTCCATTAGTTAGAACACTTGAGTAAGAAAGGAAATTTTGTCCAACCTCTATTATGCTAATTCCAGACAGAGAGGACTCCATCTGAACTATCAGAATGTTTCTTTGAACATGAAGTGATTTTTGTTAAATAAATTATAGAATAAATATTAGAACAAGTTGAACAAAAAGGCTACATTGAAAGCCAGAGTAGGAAATACATTGTGTGGGAATCTACTTGCCTACAACTCAGAGCAAGCATTCTAGACAACAATAGAAAGGAGATGAGAGAAAGTTCATCTACGTTAAAAAAAAATCTACCTGCCTGAGAAATACCTTGCAAAAGGAGTACAGCTATGCAGTCAATGGCACATTTATCTCAACAACACTTTAAATAACATTTTTGGCAAATAGGCACCATTTAAAAATAGTTTGCACTCAACATTAGTCAAATTCTATCCTCTTCCTTTAAAATGAATGCTGCCATAAGGAGAGTGTTGACAAATGTGATCCTGTCTAATTCATTTGTAGGGAGTAAAAAGTCTGTCTTTAAATTGTACCAAACCTAAATAAATAAATAAATAAATAAATAAATAAACCCAAGATTCAGACTTACATATGCCACATCATAAATTATTATTTTTATGCTGCTGTCTTTTTAAAATGTATTTTGCCCACATATTAGAATAAGAAATATGCTTCCGGTATATATTAAAGAAAAGTAATATTATAAAGTGTATTTTGCCCTATAACAAAACCTGGTGACATTTCTGGTTGGATTATTGTCACAAATTAAAAACAAAATGAAACAAAAACAGAAAACACTGGTTAGATTATTCCTGAGCTCTCAGAGCGAAAGCATTCCATAGGAAGCTAAGAAATATAATTTTAGTTGCAGTATAATTTTCCAGCCGTTGCAAGTAGGCATATTTTGGCATGTTTGAGAACTAGTGAAATGTAAGGAAATATTAACCAGATGATGGTTGAATCTGTTTTTATTTTTAACTGCAGGGAGGCAAGATTTACAAGCTGCCGATTGTTATCTTATTTCACAGTACCTTTGCCACAAATAAAGCCAATAACTTAGTGTCATAAAATCCTAATGACTCACTAAGATCCTTGGGGCATGTGCATATGAAAATGACTTTCAGGGATCTGGACACATCTCCTTTTTTTTCATATTACTTTTTGAGGTCAAGAAAAGATAAAATGTTAAAGTGTTCACTTTCATTCCACATTTCAAGTAAAAATCTCATTAAATGAGCAACAGCTGAATATGAACCAAAATCACCTACAAGTCCAAAACTGCTCATATTTGCATAAAACAGCCCAAATTAGACCCATCTGAAAAATGGTCCCAATCTATTCACAGTCCCAATCAATAGGGCCTTCATCTATTTTGTAATAGCTGAATATTACACCACTAGCAGAGGGTAGAGCAAACCCATGTGGCAGTTTGTGGAAGTCTCTAGTCCTCTCCTCAATGTTTTCACTTCCCATTTAAAGCATGTTTATGAAGAATTTAAAAAACACGTAATATTGCAAAGGAAATCAATTACAAAATATAGCCATCAAAATGTTAAAAATAATTTTGTACAGTAATGTGCTTTCTTATTAATGCATTGAATAAGAAGATCTAGCAGCAGGTCTAATAACTACCATAATTTCAAAATAGTGATGAGTCTAAACAATATTTTTAAAATATCTATACTAGCTGTGTTGTGTTATGAAAATATCTGTGATTTCTATTAGTGTCAACATCATAGCTACTGTGTATGCTAATGTTACTTACATATATTATTTAAGAAATGTGACTTTTTAGTTAGAGGTTAGTGAAATAATAATAATAATAACATATTAGTCTTTGTTTCAATATACCAATGCCCTGATTTCGAGCCCTGGTACAGAGAATGGACCTAATATTTCAATTATTTTCTCTGTGTCAGGCACTGTGTCAGGTCCTATGCATTCACTTATTTCACCTCACAGAAGCCCTTTGAGCTGGGTAGCATCGACCCCATGCTACAATCAAGGAATTTGAGGTTCAGGTTTCTTGCCCAAAGTCTGGAGTTCAAACCCAGGTGTGATTGGTTCCAAATCCGGCTGGTCGCATGATCTTTTTGTTTTACTATCCTGTTTCCCAGTAGAGAATCTTTTTTCTGATTAATAATCTCAGGCAAAAGCTTTAGCTCCTCTGCAGCAATTACCTAGCTCTTTGTTTTATTAAAAAGAAGCATGTGTGTGTTTCTTCTAAATAAGTGTAGCACCTCTGTGGGAGTCCATAGACAATACACAATAAACTAGTCATGTGTTTATCAATATTCTAACTAAACTGAGTTCCAGCTTTCTAGGTTACGGCATTTTATCTCCTTCTCTAGTTCTCGTTCCTATATTACCTAAATGGAAATGAAGTTTGGCATTTCTGTTCCCCCAAATGATGAACTTCCTTACCTTATGCTGACAAAAAGCTCTTTCATTTCATTCTCCTTCAGTAACCTGCTCTCCATTTGCGATGTGAGTGGGCAGCTCCGCCCCAAGAAGACCTCCACCTTCCCCAAGCCAGAAAGGGACCCAAGAGCTGCAGCCCCATCCTCCCATAGTTTCCAACCTCAGCCTGGCCTGAAAGACTGTGCTCCTTCTAATAAGAGGCCATTCAGTCTCCCTAGGCGCATGGGGAGGTTCCTCCTGATCAGAGGCTGCGGGTTCTAAACAGCGCCAAATTATGTGGGGTGGTTTACCTTGCTATGTACTACTGTCCACTGGGGATGGAACTGAGACCACTAAAATAATTCTACGTGGTAGTCTAGGTCTAACTCATATTTAAGAGAAATATTTGGATACTTGGTGTATTTAACTTCTGGATGGTACTCTTAGCAATTCCCTGATGAAGCAGTTTGTGTAACTTAGAGGAATTCTAAACATGATAAATGTTTCACACACACATCTTGATGTCAAGGATAGAATTTATCCAATATAAGAGCAGACAAGTTTAATAAACCACTTAAGTGTTATAAGGCATGCTTCATACTGCAATGAATTATGTCCCTATCTGTGGTTCAATGTATATGTTCTATCATTTTGAATATTGAATTTAAAAAATGCTGTATAAATAATGTGAAAGGTCTGATTTAAAGCAACAAATGCTAATAAAATCAAATGGAAGGCTGACAGACCTTCAGTAACTCACAGATATTGCTTAGGAAAGGTATAATAGGGAAGGTATTAAAGAGGGTGTCTTGGTATTTTCCTTAATAAGTCTGTTTGAAATCATATAGAGTATCCAAATTTTTCAAAGGCAAATTCATTCAATTTGTAGAACTTTAAACATCCACAATTATATCTGGTTCATGGCACCTGTTTTAATAACTAAGTTTTCCATTCCTGTTTTCCTGAAAATATGTATTCTAAAAAAATTGATCCTTTAATTGAGTTTTCATGTGACAGCACTAGAGATATTCTTTATACTTATGGAGAGTTATATTTCTGCTAGAAGTTCCTGTAAGAAAAATTATTTAAATCAAACCATTCTGATTTTTTTTTTTTTCGTTTTGAATCAGTAGCAAAGCCATGTTATACTGGTTGAGAACCTGAAGCCCAGCTTCTTAAAGAAATGATCTCAGGTAAAATTTCTTTATTAGAATACCTTTAACAAATTGGGAGTTAAGAAAATATCTAATCAGAGTAAGGATTTGAGAAAAAAAAATCTTTCCTTGATCATAAGCAATTTTGAGAATATTTTTGAGAGACCCAGGATCATTTGATAAATTTTCAGAAAATAGATTCAGCAACATCAGTTTTGTTGCCTTCTTGTTAACTATCACAGATATCACTGTGGCTAGCATGGGCCTTAGGGGACAGAGTGTCAGTCCTTTTACTGCCTTCAAGAAACAAAGCCTTTCTGCCCTCTGGAACTGCCACCTCAGCGCCTGCTGCTTCATCTTGCACCCTGATGTTATATAAGGCATCACTACCTTTAAAATGCATGAACCAAGCCTTATTTGCATTGAACTTTTCAGCCTTTGATCCTTCATCACAATGTTGTTTCACCGTGTAGAAAAGCTTCAAAGCTTTGGCTTCAGTAGTAGCCAAACTCAAAGCTAAATTAGATCCTGACTTCACAAAATCTTAAATCTTTTCCATCTCAGCCTCAAATCTTGCAACTTTATCAGAATTAATAATGGAAAGCAACCATTGCTAAACTACTTTCAGTCATTTTAAGGACCAGGTTTGTAGTATGAATACCAGTTTGAATTAGTAAGACTAATGTTTTCAAGAAACTGAACAGAATGGACACTTATAGAAAGGAGTGTTACTCTGGAAAGTAATCTCTTTGGGAAGTCATATACTTAGTTCAGTAATGATTCTATTTCTCAAAACACTTTCGGAGTTATTCTTTTGGCTTTCATAGAGAGAAAGAGTACTGTTTGCAAAGGTAAACAAGTTTTATTTCTTTATAGCCAAGCAGGTAAAAGTCTCAGGTTGCGAAATCTGCTGTGCAAAAAACAAATATAACATTATTCTCTAACTGAACTTAATTTCAATCATATTCAACTCAGGCTACTTTCAGTCAATTATTTATTAATTCTGTTCTGGAGTTTTTTCCCCCACCCTTTTCTCCCTGGGTTGCCTCTAAATTCTGGGGCCTTAAGTCATCATACTTTGATGTCTATCAGGAGGGGGACCTTTGTCCTCAGAAATTCTGGTTTATTTGCGATAGCTCCTGTTGACTTCCGGGCATAGCAATCTATCCTTGCTGGTATCCTCAAGATGGTCTTGTTCTCCTCTGGACTCGTGTTTCCAGTTCATACAACTTGCAAGACTGCTAGACTGCTCGAGGTCACCCCAGGCTTGTCTTTTGCTTCCCTTTTGGGGTGAGAGGACAGGGAAGCATAGGAAGTATTTGGATGCCTTTTTGTGCTGCTCTGGAGCTCTGGGAGACTTGATGGAGCTATGCCGTGTCCATTCTGCTCGTGCCCCACCTTTACTTTCTCTGCCTGTGACTGGTGGAGGTAGAGAGAGAGAGCAAGCGGAGACTTGTTGCCCCCTCGGGTTCCACTAAAGAAATAAGGTACAAGTTTTCCTTTGTTTGGATCCCCACACTACCTGGGGAATTCAGCATTTCTTTGGGGGTATGACACACCTTCCACTTAAATCATCATGCATCATTTTTCTAAATCTATTGCTATAGCATTCACTTGATGCTCAGAGTCTTTCAGGATTTCTACTTTTGTCTTTCTGAAACCTTTCTCTCAAACTTTTCTCTGCTGTGAGTTTCAAGGCATCACCATGTAATGGTTAGGAGCATGGACTCGGGCGCCCCGTGTGCTGGGTTTGAATGCTGGCTCCAGCATGCACTGGTTGTAGGGTCCTGGACGTGAGTCTGTGCCTTGGTTTCTTTATCTGTAAAACAGAGGTGATGATAATAGTGCTTACCTCATGGAGCTGTTATGGGAATTAATGAGTCAATATTTATAAAGCACTTAGAACAGTGCCTACCCACAGTCAACATTATATCATTAGCTGCATTTGTAAAATAAATCCATAAACCTCAAAAGCTGAATATTAGCTCTTTTTTCCTTTGGTGCCTAATGCTGCCTGAGTGGAGAAAGGCCAGGGGTAGAAGGAAACTTTGAAGAGTGATACAGTGATAGTTAATTTTATATGTCAACTTGACTAGGCTGTGGGATGCCCATATATTCAGTTAACCATTATTCTGGGTGTGTCTAAAGGTGCTTCAGGGTGAGGTTAACATTTGCAGCAGTCGACTGAGTAAAGCAGATTGCCCTCCCCAAATGTGGGTGGGCTGCATCCAATCCATCGAAGGCCTGAATAGAGTGCAAAGGTGGAATAAGAGAAAATGTGCTCTGTGTTACCATCTTCTCCTGCCCTTGCGTTCACACTTTGACTGGAGCTTGAGTCATTGGCTTTCCTGGTTCTCGGGCCTTTGGACTGGGACTGGAACTGTACCATCAGCTTTGCTGGGCCTCCAGCTTGCGCACTGCAGAAAGTGGGACTTCTCGTCCTCTCTCTCTCTCCATATATACGTATATATTTCTATGGGTTCTGTTTCTCTGGAGAGCCCAGATAGATTGTATAAAATAATATTTCAAAATATTGACCAGCCTCAGTCATCTCAAAAATCTCTCTCCCTCTCACCCTGTATCTCCTTATTCGTCTCCCCTACTGTCCTTTTGCTTCATTTTCTCATTTGTTGAGCTTAGTTTAGCTGACTCAGGCTAAGAGGAGTAATAAATGAAGGAAAGCCAGTCGGGCCAGACTAAGTTGGAAGTTTGAGATCACTCATGATACAGGTTTCTGTAGCTTATAATGGACATGGCCTGACAGGATCTTATCCCTGAAAATTGTGGATGTCATCAGTTTATTACATAGGAGGCAATAGGTTGTGCCTATTCAGAGCTATCACCATACCCAGCATGATAAGAATTGATTGTGTTAGGCATATATTAATTTCTGATTTTTGTATTATATTTTTTTTACTAAATAGGAGATTAGTTTTCAGCAGACATTTGAGATAAATTATGTGATTTATTTAAAATAGACATTTATTATTGGCAATTTCAAAATTGCTCACATTACAAGTTTCAGGTTCATGAGATCCTATTTGTCAAAAAATATGTTATCAGGTATTTTATCTTGCTTCTGTGATTTGCAGTGAGGACTGAAATTCAGACTCTTCAGTGTCCTTACCCTCTTTCTAGCACTTTATCTTGTTACGGTGTTTGGCATGTCACTTAATCTCTCCTGGACTCATATTCCCCATTGGTAAAATTAAACCATTAATAATATTTGCCTCCTACAGAATGGTTGTGAAGATTAGTCAGTTAATGTTTGTAAAAATTCTTTAACCATGGAAAGAGCAATATCACTGTGGACCATTAGAAAAGGCACTGCCCACATTTTCCTTCTATAGAATGTTGCTCTTTAAAATGTCCTTCAAGTGAGCCTTGGAGATCAACAAATTTAGTGTCTGTGTACTCTAAATGGCTACTTTAAAAACTTTTTGTAAAATTTTTGTAAAATAATTCTTGCAGAAAAAATTTCAAAGAGTTCGAGTATATTGTTATAATTATTCTCCTTTTAAAGATTTTTTTTTTGTGGTGCTACACATTTATACTCACATGTACACACACACTTACACATTCATGTATTATGTAGGTGAATGGTTTTCTGTTAATATTTGTAATGTACAGTGTGGCTTTGTGTAGATTAGCAATTTTAATTATTTGCCTTACATGTGTGGTGCCCGATTTTTCCAGAACCCATAAAAGGGGATTGTTAATTTGAACTTTTTGGCCTTTTTTTTTTTTTTTTTTAGACTAGGACTCATAGGGACAAAATACAATAAAACATGTGTTTAGGTCTTTGATACAGGGAAAATATGGCATGGGTGACCATTCTTCTGTTCAACCTGGAATCATGTAAAAATAACAATATAGATGAAACTCTCTAAGACAAGTTTTATACTTGGATTATCACATTCCATTGGGAGATACTGCTAGATTTCAGTGGACAATGTGTAAGAGTGTTAATTTTCATGTTCCACAGAGGTTTTTGAGTATCCAGGGGAGACTGAAATGACAAATAAACCCAATAGTTTCCCTAATTCCATTGTTTTTTTCTAGTCCACTGTTTTTCTAGTCCACTACATCGAAGCATCCATGCAGCGTGCTCCCATCTACGTCACATCAAATTAAATCAAGGAGGCAGCAGGGGCACAGCATATTTTCCCAGTGATAAACATTACTATAATAATTGCCCAGTGTTTATTGAAAGGAACATTTTCAGTAAAATGTCAAATAATACTAGCAAGTGATCACAATATCTTGAGCTTGGAAATGAGGAACTCTGGATAGAAAAAAAAATTGAGCAACCACTTTACTGCTAAGCATATTTTTCAAGGTAAGAAGATAAGAAGGATCTTGAGTTTATAAATGATACCAAGAAAAGGTTGGAAGACATCCACTGCTATAAACCCTCTGGATGGATGACTCTGAAACAGGGAACAAGTGAAAAGAAGAGTCAATGGCTTGGAATATGGATGTGACCTAGGAGGGGGTAGTGGTAAGTGACATTCTTTCCTAGGTGACTGGCAAAGTAAGAATTACTTATGCGAATGTGGAGTCTACAGGATGCCAGCTTTTATATGTTTCCTGGAAAGTTTAAGAGATAACTGGATGAAATCCTTTCTTCATTCAACTACAAATCCCGGAGATACCAGGAAAGAATGAGGCGAGGAAAAGAAACAATATTTGAATTCTTTACTCTCTGGGAGACCACTGATCACCTTCTGAACACTCTTGCTCCTTTCCTCTCATTTTCCATCGTTCAGGTTAGAGACCTGGGGAATGGAGAACCATGAGTATTATTAAAAAATGCTTTTCTGGCTGCTTATCCCACGTTCCCCACAAAGTTTCTCATTCTTCCTTCCTTCCCTCCCTCCCTCCCTTTGTTGTAGGAAAATCCGGGTTCTTGTCACACGACCAACAAAGATTAGGCTCCCAGACACTTTGAAGGGTGAGGGGGATGGAATTTATCAGGCGAAAAGGAAAAAGGAAAAGCAATGCAGCAAAGTGAGAGAGGGATTCCTATTAACAGGACCTCATCTCACAGATTGAACCCCAGGTTCCCACACAGGAACAGGAGGGACCGGGCTCCTTCCTCTGGAAACAGCAGGCAGTTGTTTTCACCCTGTTCTCCCCATGCACAGGCTGGTTGGAGGTTCTCCAGGGACCCCTTTATACTTAGGTGTCTTACCTGCCTGCCCTGCCTGCCTCCCTCCCTTCCTCTTTCAAAAAATCATTATTATTAGTTTGAGTACATACATACAAATATCCCAGAACCTGTCAAAATGCAGCATAAATGTTACCTAAATGTCCCATCTCAAAGAGAACTTTAGAGAATTAAACTTTAACATGGTTTTCTATCAACTGTGATTTCCTTCTTAGAGATTAGCCTACTCTTCTTCCCTGAAGTTTTCATGGTATTTTTTAAACCTTGACCTTGGAAATTCTGATTTCTGCCCTGCTTGAAATAATGTAAAACTTAAAAACACACTCACAAATTTTTGAAACTCAAAAATCATGAGTTTGATCTGATTCAACTCTTCTATAATACAATAAATTTTTAGCTAAAAGACTGATAAGGAGGAAGATGTTGTTTCCAGGTTGGTCAGAAGTTTAGGAGGATGTATTTACTGCATTTTTCTACCTATACTCATGTCAGATATACGCACATACAGGAGACTAGTAAGTGAGACCCGTCAGAAGAACTCAGAGAAACAGAGTAGCCCTTCCCTTCAACGTGGTTTCTATCAACCATGATTTCCTTTTTAGAGATTAGTCTACTCTTCTTACCTGAAGTTTTAAAAACATAAAATAAACAGAAGACCGCACTCCCTGAAAACAATTGCCTGACACTGATTGTTTTTTCCTGAAACATAAGTCTGTAGGAAAAAACAAACAAACCCAAAAACCAAAAAAAAAAAAAAAAAAAAAAAAAAAAAAAAAAAAAAAAAAAAAAAAGAAAGAAAACACAAAAAACACTCTCCTCATCTCAATTCTAAAGAAAAGTCTCTGTGTTGGCTCGGAATTCCGTAAGCTCAGCGTCCTCCAGGCCAGACGGAAACATGAGGCTTCAACTGTTTCTGGAGCTGGCTTGGGTCTTAACAGTCAAATAAGTCTCTCAGAAGTGGAATAATTCAGAACAAGTACTTTGAGAGTGCGTTCACATCTTTCATCACTTAGACGTAACTAACTGTTCCTTTACAGAGCCATCCTTTTTCTTTTCCTGAACGTGTAATCTGACATTCATTAGGATGAGAGAGCTTCATATGTGTTCCTGAATGAATAGCAGTTCAGAATTCAGAAGAGGAGACAGGCTTTCACAGAAATGTGCGGATTGTTTAGTTGTAAAATAATGAGTCGAGGGAACAGGGACATATACTGTTGAGTCCAGCTCATAGCGTGTGGCTGCCAGCTCACCAAAAGAGATCACATAGTTTGGCCCGGCAAAGGACCAGACCACAGCCAGGGACTGCAGGGGTAGTGAGGAGGGCATGCAGCTGAAACATACCAGCTCCATCTCTGCAGAGCCCAGCAGCGGGATCTGGGAGACGCTGCCGGACAAAGAGTGTTCATTACCTTCCAGCCAAACCGCTCTGTGCTCCTCGGAGCCAGGCTGCTTCTGAGCAAGGCCCTTAACACCCCTTCTTGTTGAGCTGCCTCTGCTCTCCCTGGATCCTCTTGGCTTAGCACCTCTCCAGCCCCTCCAAACTGGACCACTCCTGGGACAGCATGTGCTCTGCATGGAATAACAAGGTTAAATGGACAAGGCTGAATGGCCCTGTGATGGGGAGTGCCTTCAGGCCACGTGACAGAAATGAAACAGGAGCCATAATGGCCATGACTGGAGGAGAATCAGATTCTGGCCTGGCCTGGTTCTGTGAGAGACCTTGAATCATCCTTCTATAGCATCCCTTAAATGTGGGAAGAGAGAAGGAGAGAGTTAAGTGTGGGTACAGTCATCTTCAGGATGGTTGATCTCTAAATCTATTTTCGGGCAAAAGTTTAGAGAAAAGCTGAATCACTCAGCCCAGAGGAAGCCTGAGGAGGCATAAAGAAGTCTTGGAAATCCCCTGAAAAAAAGCATCAGGTAGAGTTTGATTTTTGTCTTTGTTGTCAATTTTTTGGCTCAGTCACAGTTGCAGCAATATGAGAGGTTCCAGGCAGAAAGGAGCAGCCAGTGATTAGGAGGTGGAATTTTACACGTGGTAAAACCTGGTGTGGAAACTAGAAAAAGGAGAACAGGCAGGTCTAAGGAAGTGCTCCAGTCAGGGAAGTCAGAGAGGAGCCCCAGCATGGGCCAGTGGGTCACCGTTCTCAGCAAATGGGTGTGAAACTCAGAAAGTGGTTAGGTGTACAAAATCACCTTAGTGTACCAACCTGCAGGCAGGCAACCTCAGCGAGGCTGCTGAAGAGCTTGAGTATTGGAAGGCAAGGCAAGGCAAGGCAAAGCAGTTGCTCCAAGCAGACTCCAGGAAGTTATAAATGCTGTAGAAAAACAAAGCGGCAAGTCACAGACCCTGCAAGCTTTGATAAACCAGGTGATTGGCAAGAACTAAAAGCTGGAACCTGATGTCAGGTTCAGATTTAAGGAGTGGCTGGGAGTGAGTCCCAAGGCAAGCTAAGCTGCAGACATTTGCTGGTTCTTCCAAACAGGAAGATCTTGATCCGGAGGCAACTTTCACTCTAGCTAGGAAGCCTCTTAAGACAAGATAAGACTATTTCTTTCTTTTTTTTTTTTTTTTTTTTAACAAATATGCTATGCAAATAAGTTTTGGGAAATGATACATTATTCTCCATAACCTCTTACCTGGACTATTGCAGCAGCTTCTTATCTTGTCTCCCTGCATTTGTTCTTCCTTCCTGACAACGCTTTGCTCATACAGCTGCCAAAGCCATTCTTCTAAAACACAAGTCTGGTCATATCTCTCTGTCTAAATCTTTCCACTGGCTGACTATTGTCATAATTTCCCAAAGTGCTTTGGTGAATACAAGTTCTGTGAAAAGCATGTGAGGTAATTAGCCAAAGAAGGGTGTGTGGCCAAATAAGTTTGGAAGTCTACAGGTTATATTCCCTTTCTTAGATATTTCCGGTGGAGAGATGCATTTTAAAGGCTCTGAGAAGTCCCGCAACAACTTGTTGGATGGTAAATGTTTCAACAATTTGTTGAAAGTAATTAAAACCCAATACTTTACAAGCAGTTTTAACCATGGGGCACCTTCTTTCTTTTTCTTTTTTTCCCATAAAGTTTATTAACATTGTTTGGAAATTCTCTGAGAAATACTGAACTATGGTTGGGGGGATCCAGCTTGCTTAGCATGAAGTATATACAGGTCTTTTTGATCTGGCCTCTCCCTGTCTGTCCGTGCTGTTCATCTCTCATTAATCTTCTTCTTGGGTTTTATACTCTGGAAAAACAAAACAGACCATTGTTCTCACACATATCACTATGTTTCAAATGTTTATTCTTTTTAACAAAAACATTTTCTTTGCATCTTCCCTAACCTCGATGAGCAAAACGTTTCTTATTCTTCAAAATCCTGTTCAGATGTCACCTCCATAGGAAGCTGTCTCTCTACTTTACAGCAAGAGTCAAAAAAACTTTTTCTGTAAAGAGCCAGATAGTAACTATTTTAAGCCTTGAGACTCACACGGTCTCTGTTGCAACCTCTCAACTCTGCCATTGTAAAGCTAGAGCAGCTACACACAATCTATACATAAACGGGCATGGCTGTGTTCCAATAAAACTTTACGCACAAAGGCAGCAGGCTTGATATGGGCATGACCTGTAGATTATTGACCCCTACTTTAGAGTTAAACTTTATACATTTCTCACTGAGGCAGAAGTTAGGTCTCTAGATGTGAAAAATCCACGGCTTCCAGGTGAGAGCAGTATATGGATGTAGTCAGACTGGACACAGGTTGGTAATACAGGTGAATCTGCCTAATGTAGCATATGACTGCTTGGAGTTATTTTATTTTTAATTAATTAATTAATTTTTGAGACAGCGTCTCACTCTGTCACCCAGGCTGGAGTGCAGTAGCGCGATGATAGCTCACTGCAGCCTTGACCTCCCTGGCTCAAGTGATCTTCCACCTCAGTCTCCCAAATATCTAGGACTACAGGTGCACACCACCACACCCAGCTAATGTATTTTTTGTGTGTGAATACAGGGTTTCTTTGTGTGTGAATACAGGGTTTTGCCATGTTGTCCAGGCTAATTTCAAACTCCTGGGCTTGAGCGATCCACCTACCTCCACCTCCCAAAGTACTGGGATTACAGGTGTAAGCCACAGCGCCTAGCCTAGAGTTGTTATTTTAGATTCTTGTCATCCCAGTTAACTGCAAGAACTGCCTGTGAAAGGTAAGGTAAAATTAGAGACTCTTCTGTAATGTTGGTTTAGAAATTAGCCCTTGAAAAATACTGCTAAAGGCAAAAATGTCTGTTGTAAGTTGGCTGAGATACTATTTTAAGGGAAAAATTATGTCTAAAGTGCTAAGCCTTCATTAGCTGCTTAAAGAGAAACTCTACTCTTCTGAACTGCTGTCTGGAAAATAAAGTGAACTAGAACTGCTACATTAGCAAGAGAGAAATGTAATGGGCCCAGTGAAACATATTGCCCCATCCGGGCCACAGTGCAGGATTGGCTGATGGGGATTATCAGTGTTTGGGGGACAAGAACAGGGGTGAATCAGAAAGCTGGAAGAGAGGTGGATACCTGTCCTGGAATGGAAGTGACCAGAAGGCATGACCAGGGGCTGTTCCTAGGGAAAATAGTAGGTAGGAATCTCTGGTTAAGTAAATGCAGGAGGTGAAATTCATTAGATGTCTGAGATTAAAACCTGACAGGAATAAACAGGCCATCGTAGGGTTTAAACAGAGGGGACTGCAAGGCATTGTATTGGAAGGCTGAATCCCTTTGAATGGCAAGCGTTTCAACTCCACAAAATGCTCCTTTTTGCCTTCTAGTCCTAACTTTCTGTATTGCTTGGTAATGGTGAAAATTGTGAATGGCTAGCTATAGATTAAATGCTCAGGCTCCCTGTCCATGGTATCCATGGTATAGAATTATTACAGAGACCTAATTTCCCAGCCTTTCTTGCTCAGAGGTGGAGATATGAGAGTAAGTTCAGGCCTGTGGAATGTAGGTGGAAATGAATTACATCTCTTCTGGGCCTGACCCATAAAATCTCCTACTGGCTCCTCCACTCTTTCTCTACTCCGTCTGCTGACTAGATTTGGGTAACTTCAGATATCATGTGTTAAAGGCAGCAAAGATTCTATAAAACTCAAGTCTCTGATGGATTCTGTGGCACAGAAAGTATCCCCTATCCATTCAAACACGTAAAACTACCAACATAAACTTCTATTGTGTTAAGCCACTGAGATTTCAGAGTTATCTATTATGGGAGGTAGCATTTACTTGACAAGTACAAGCAGAAAATGAGCATCGCTGTAATAATTAAAGGAGCTCCACTCTATAAAGCAGTTCTAGATAAGAACATGGAGTCCCCTGAACCAGAAAACATAAGGAGGACACGTTTCCAAATATGCCATTGTTTCCAAGTTTTAATAAGTGTCACTTCCTTTAACAAATCACGTTTCTGGAAATAAATTTTTATGTGTGTCACCATCTCTTTTCAAATGAATCAACTGAAATATGACACTTCTTCTAGAAGCTTTAGGAAAGAAACACCCAGAGGAATAAAAGTTTTAAAATCGTAAAACCAAACAAACATGAGGAACATAGATGCCTCATTGCTCAAACCTAAAACATGAAGTTAAGCCATTTATTTCCAGGTAGAAAATATCAGGAATAAGCCATTTAAACAATATGAGAGGCCGGGCGCGGTGGCTCATGCCTGTAATCCCAGCACTTTGGGAGGCCAAGACGGGCGGATCACGAGGTCAGGAGATCGAGACCATCCTGGCTAACACGGTGAAACTCCGTCTCTACTAAAAAATACAAAAAAAAACTAGCCGGGCGAGGTGGCGGGCGCCTGTAGTCCCAGCTACTCGGGAGGCTGAGGCAGGAGAATGGCGTAAACCCGGGAGGCGGAGCTTGCAGTGAGCTGAGATCCGGCCACTGCACTCCAGCCTGGGCGACAGAGCAAGACTCCCTCTCAAAAAAAAAAAAAAACAAAACAAAAGAAACAATATGAGAACACAATTAGCCAGACCAATTATATTGTCTAAGGGGCCGTTATCAGCAGGTTGATATAGAAAACTACTCAATTTGCTTATCTACCTGCCAAAAAAGTCATGGTGAAACTCATTTGAAAAGTAATTTAAATTTTTTTATTAAAAAGTTTCATCTCTATTTTTTCTTCATAAAGGTGTCATTGGAACAGAGTGATTCTTGAGGAAAGGTTTTCCTAGGTGAGGTTATGTTTGTATCTTTATCATGAAGAAAAAGAACAGAATTGTTCATAGACAATCTATGTGATATAAAATTCAGTTTGATCATTAAAGACAAGGTGTTCAGTTATAAATAATCAATCATAGCTTATTAGGCCACTCTGGATAAACACAACTTTGAAATGTCAATTCAAAAGATTTCCTAAGATATCCATTATTATAATGACACTAAAAATTTTGATCATTTTCCAGGATTGAAACAGTGTAGTGTGGTGGTTAAGAATATAATCACTTTTGTTACTCAGGACACCTTTACAGAAGCGAAAAGGCAAAAGAGAGTAATAAATGATAATTACGGCAAAGGATTCTTTAGGATATGTATTTTCTTCTTTTCTTTTCCTTTTTTTTTTTTTGAGATGGAGTTTCAGTCTTGTTGCCCAGGCTGGAATGCAGTGGTGTGATCTCAGCTCACTGAAACCTCTGCCTCCTGAGTAGCTGGGATTACAGGTGCACACCACCATGCCCAGCTAATTTTTTGTATTTTTCCTAGAGACGGGGTTTCACCATGTTGGCCAGGCTGGTCTTGAACTCCTGACCTCAGGTGATCCACCTGCCTCAGCCTCCCAAAGTGCTGATATTACAGGCATGAGCCACCGTGCCCAGCCAGGATATATATTTTCTAATAAAGGATTTGTGACAAATGATTTATTTAGGATATATAAAGACTTTTAAAACTCAGTGAACAAAAGATGAACAACTCAGTAGAAAAATGAGCAAAAGAAGCCGGGTGCAGTGGCTTGTGCCTGTAATCCCAGCACTTTTGGAAGCCAAGGTGGGCAGATCACGAGGTCAGGAGATTGAGACCATCCTGGCTAACATGGTGAAACCCTGTCTCTACTAAATATACAAAAGCAAAATTAGACGGATGTAGTGGTGGGCGCCTGTAGTACCAGATACTCGGGAGGCTGAGGCGGGAGAATGGCGTGAACCCAGGAGGTGGAGCTTGCAGTGAGCCGAGATCGGCCATTGCACTCCAGCCTGGGTGACGAAGCGAGACTCTGTCTCAAAAAAAAAAAACAAAAAAACGAAAGATAAATGGGCAAAAGATTAAAACAAGCCTGGGTGTGGTGGCTCATGCTTATAATCCCAGCATTTTGGGAGGCCAAGGGTGGGAGGATCACTTGTGTCTAGGAGTTCAAGATCAGCCTGGGCAACACAGGGAGACCCTGTCCCCACAAAAAAACACAAAAATTAGCTGGACATGGTGTTGCGTGCCTGTAAGTTGAAGTTGGAGGATTGCTTGTGCCTGGGAGGTCAGCTCCTTGGAAGGCTGAGGTGGGAGGATTGCTTGTGTCTGGGAGGCTGAGGTGGGAGGATTGCTTGTGCCTGGGAGGTTTAGGCTGCAGTGAGCCATGATTGTACCACTGCATTGAGCCTGGGTGATGGAGTGAGACCCTGTCTTAAAAACAAAACAAAGTGATTTGCTTAACGTTGCGAGTTATCAGAGAGATGTAAACCTAAATCACAATATTATTATGCATCCAGTAGAATGGCCAAAAATAAAAAGGCAAACAATACCAAGTGTTGGTGAGGATGTGTAACAACTGGAACTCTCATATGCTGCTGGTAAAAGTGTAAATTTGTGTGAACACTTTGAAAACAATTTGGTGTTTTCTAATAACGTGAACATACACATGCCCTATGACCCAGCAATCATACTTTGAGACATATATAATATGCTCAACAGAAAAGTGTACATATGTGCACCAAAATACATGAATAAGAATCTTTATGGTAGAATTATTTTTCATAGCCCCAAACTGGAAACTACTCAAATTTTCCTCAACAGTAGAATGAATTGTGGTCTAGTCATATATTACAATACTATACAACACTAACAATAATATGGCTAATTCTTTACACATGGCAGGTTAACTTTTATAATCACAATGTTGAGTAAAAGAAGCCAGACCCAGAAGAAAAAATACTGTGTAATTCAATTTATTTAAAAAAATGAAATTAACCTGTGGTGTTAGGAGTCAGGATAGGACTTTTTTTCTGGGAGGGGGCAAAAACTAGCAAGGGCACAAACAGGGGGTTCTGGGGGCTGTCATGCTCCATTTCTTAATCTGGGTGCCAGGTGGACTTACTTGATGAAATTTATGAAAATTAGCCCCACACTTACGATTTGTGCATGTTTCTCCATGTTGATTAGAAAAGGAGGAAAGAGTGTAGACTCTGGTGTCAAGTTGCCTGGTTTCATATTATAGCTTTACTCCTTACTAGTCAATGTCCTTGGGAAGTTTATTTTACCTTTCTTTGTCTCAGGTTACTCATCTGTGAAATGGGGATTATATGATTACCTTCCTTTTAGACTATTAGGAGGATAAATGTGACCATGCACCCAAAGCTCATAGAAAAGTATTGGGCACGTGTTTAGCATGCAGTAAGTGTCAATTGTTGTAATAATTATCATTAACTCTTAAGAAGACTGGTTGATAAATACTATCTTACAATGTCACTTGTTCCAAGGTAAGAATAATTAGAATAACACAGAAAACCATTCAACATTTTTATTTTGCCTTATTGTTGTTTAACTCCTTGACCTTCAAAAATAGGGAGTTTCTCAAAACCAACATGGACAACTCCCAAAGCAAAAAGAAAATTCATTTGAAAACTATGGTGTAGTCTCAACTAATATAAATATTATTGCCACAAAGGACATCTGTAAGTAGGTAAAGTGCCTGAGAAGAAAAAAGAGATCAAGTTTCAATTATGTAAGGCATGTATTCTTATTTTAAAAGGGTCAGTAATATAATGCTCAGAGCTCAAGATGGAAGGAATTAGTCAATTTATCCTTGTGTGCAATGGGGCATGGTTTTTTATTATGTAGATTTTAAAATTCATTAATAACATTTAAAATTTTTACCCTTCTGGCATACTGTTTTGTTTTACATCAGTAGATAATCTAATATTTATAAGATCTCTACTATATTTTTGTATTAACCCCTCATCTCATTTATACACAAATTTATCCTGTGTTTGCTTTTATATAAAAAATTGGTTCAGAAAATTCAAACCCCAAACACCAATATTAGGTTAGGAAATTCAGACCACAACTTGGGCTTTTTGTAATATTAGTACTTGATTTAGAGCTTTTGAAATACTGGTGTCCATATTTAAAATTAGGAAATTTAGTGTTATATTTCTATACTAACCATGAGAAACTTAGAGTAAAAAAATCTCTTAGGCTTTGTGTACTTCCATCTCCCATCATTTGCACTGTGTGATAACTGTGTTTGCTTCAAGAGTTTATAGTCTGTTACTACTTTTCACTTTCTGTCAATTTTCATTTTCTAAGTGGAAAACCTCAAGAGGAAGGGATCATGTCTGTATTGTCAATTATTATATTACCAGTGGTTAGAACAGTGCCTGGAACATAGTAAGTGTTGAGTAGATATTTCTGGTAAAAGTGAATTAGTGTGAGAATGGGAACTGTTCGGCCAAAATTCTTAAACAGCACATGGCTCAAAAATAATAAATTGAAAATATAAAACGAAAATAATCAGGATTTTGAGTTAAGATTGATTTGTATAGTCTGGTGCTTTAATCGTAGGAAAAACAAGGAAATTGCTTCAAACAGTTCACAGATGTGGGATTTTCTTCATACTCAGGTCTCTTTAATGTGACCCGAATGAGAGACTTGATGTGAAATAATCCACCAAAGGACCTTGGCTAACCATAGAGAAGTGTGAAGGGCACCATTTGTCTTCTATTCCAAGTCTGGAGGTGTTACTGTGAACAGACATGGGAAGATGGCTTCACAAAGAGTGGTTCCCCAGGGTTGGCTGTGACAGTGTGGGGAGGGAGTGGCCAGGAGGCCCTCAGTGAGGCTCCTTCAGAACTGTCTGTCACTTCCCATGGCAAGAAAATGTGGGCATGCTCACCAGAAGGATATTCTCAACAAGTGCTATAATGAAAGGATTTTTAAAAAAAATTATAATGTCTTGATACTATCCAATTCTGGGATATTGTGTCTAATCAAGGGTTTCTGGTAGATTTTAAAAGATAATTTTGGAATTACATGATCACAGTGTTTCTGGTGTCCCAGGTAGTCCTAGTTTTTCCAACAGCATAACAAAGCTACTTATGACCATCCAGGTCCTCTTTTCTCTTTCCCCATTTCCCACTCCACTTTGGAGAAAGAATCAAACACCTATCAGAAATATGCAAAAATAGTGCAAAGTGTTGCTGTTTCTTTAAATTTGTTGATATTTATCCTTTTTCCCTGGTACTTGTGTTGCCCTTCTCTCTATTATTTTTATTGAGGCATAAAACACATAACATAAAATTCATCCAACAGTTTCCAAGTGTACAGTACAATAGTCAACCTCATGCTCTGTATTGTATAGCAGATCCCCAAAGTCTCCCATCCTGTGGGACTGAAATTCTCTATTCACCAAACAGCTCCTCTCCCCTCCCCAGCCCCTGGCAACTACCAACATTTTTTTTTATGGGAAGTAAGAACGAGAAAAATTGTGTAACTAGCAATGAATTTTTAAAATTCTTTTTTTTCTTTTCTGAGATGGAGTTTCGCTCTTGTTGCCTAGGCTGGAGTGCAATGGCACGATCTCAGCTAACTGCAACCTCTGCCCCCTGGGTTCAAGCAATTTTCCTGCCTCAGCCTCCCAAGTAGCTGGGATTACAGGTGCCCACCACCACACCTGGCTAATTTTTTTTATTTTTAGTACAGATAGGGTTTCACCACGTTGGCCAGGCTGATCTCGAACTCCTAATGTCAGGTGATCTACCCACCTTGGCCTCCCAAAGTGCTGGGATTACAGGCATGAGCCACGATGTGTGGCCTAAAATTCTTGATACATTTTCTCAATTATAAACATAATATATGCTGGTTTTGATAGTTCAAATAATACAGATGTATATAAAGAAATGTTAATAATCTGTCTTATACCCCTCTCATCTAAGCCCCTTGAAACAAACTCAGTTAACAGCTTAATATGTAAGTATCTTTCATATATTTCTCTATGCTCATAGAAAAAATGTTTATTAAATATATATGGGCTTTCCTATTTCTTAAAAAAAGAAACAACCCTATTTACATTTCTCTGCAACATTTTTTCATTTAATATAAGATGGAAATTTTTCCAGGTTGATACACAATATTGTAAGTTAATATTTTAATAGACGTGTAATACTACAAGTATGAATGTATTGTGATTTATTCAACTATTCACCTATTAATGGATATCCAGGTTGGTACCAGATTTTTGGTCACTGCTAATGATGCCATAATAACTGCACAGACACACCCATGCCACACACACCCAGCTTCATGTATTAGTCCTTTCAGTGTTTCAAGATAGATTCCCAATGTGACATTGCTGGATCAAAAGTTGCGCACACTTTGAATTTAATAGATCGTGTTAGGTTACCTTGCAGAAGGCTGCAGCAATTCACAAACACATCAGCAATTCATAAAAGTGTTGCTAATTATTAAAGGACAAGAAATGAAAAAAATTAGCCAGGCATGGTGGTACACGCCTGTAGTCCCAGTGCTTCAGGAGGCTGAGGAGAGAGGATCACTTGAGCCTGAGAGGTGGAAGCTGCAGTAAGCCATGATCGTGCCGCTGCACTCCAGCTCGGGTGACAAACCGAAACCCTGTCTAAAAAAAAAAAAAAAGTAAAAAAAAAAAAGATATACCACTATTATTCATGGTTAAATTGTGAAATATATATGCAAAAGAATTTATAATACAAATGTACCATTAAAGGAGTTATTATTTTCTGAACTGTGTGCTCCCACCCAACTTGAAAAATAGTTCAGAATCTAAATGAGCTTCAGCACCATCTCCCATCCTCCCTGATGGAGTTAACGCTACTTTGATTTGTTTTCTTTTCTCTTACACTTCTTCGTACATTTTACCATACATGTGTGTAATCTGTGCATAACATATCATTTAGTTTTGCACATTTTGAGTTTTATACACATGAAATAATTTTGTTTGCATTCTGTGACTTGCTCATTCTACTTGATGTTATCTTTGTGGTATTCATTCATGCGATGTGTGTAACTATAGTTCATGGGTTTTCACTGTTTTATTATGTATGAATGCAACCTATCTCAAATTGGTGAACATTTGGGATGTTTATATATTTTTACTATTGCAAACAGTGGCACCACACACATTTTTGCCTATTTCCTGGTACTCATGTCCAAAAAGTTTTCTATGGCAATAGTTCTCAAACTTTTTGGTCTCAGGGACACTTTATACATTTAACAATTATTAAAGACTCCAAAGAGCTTTTGTTTATGTCAGTTTATTAGGTCGGCACAAGTAATTGCGGTTTTTTGCCATTACTTTTAATTTAAAAAATATTTATTAATTCATATTAATTCATTAAAAACATAACCACATAACATGTGAACATAAATATTTGTAATTTAAAAGCAATCTATATTTTCCAAAATAAAAATACTTAATGAGAAGAGTGGCATTGTTACATGTTTTTGTAAATCTTTTTAATGTCTGGCTTAATTGAAGACAGCTGGCTTCTGTTATCGGCTTCTGCATCAGTCTTTTGTTGTTTTGGTTGAGGTGTAGGGAGAAAATCTGATCTCACACAGGTACGAAATTGGAAAAGGGAGGAACATTTGAATAGCCTTTCCAGATAAGTGTGGATATTCTTGTCTGACCAAAACTCGACAAATGGTAACTTCTTAAAGGCTAGATACATTATAGAATTTGAAATCATATGAATGAGTATTTATACTCTTTTACGTTAAAATCCATTGATCTGTCTTGTACTTTGAATAAACATTTTACCCTGGCTTGATTTTGTAACATCTTATGTTGGTCAAACTATTGGTTAACTGAGTAGTTATGCAAGTCTTCTCAAGGTTGATGTAATTCATTATACAATATCAAAAACCACATTTATTAATGTTATTACCAATCTCAATAGCAGAGCCAGGACTGGGGGGGAGGCAAGCGAAGATGCAGAATTAAGGAGGAACACACTCTCAGGGTCCTTTAAGTACTAACCCTGTGCTTGCGTGACCCTGTAAGTGATGCCTCCTTTAGAATGACCTTCCTCCCTGAGAGTGAAACATCTTTAAATTTTGTGCCCAGGCATCTCTCTTGCTTTACTTCTGGGCCTGGCCCCGCTCAGCAGAAAAGTCTTTAAGAATGAGGAAGCTGTCATGGTCAAAGTGGTACACATTTCCAAAATTATAAAATTTTCTTAAATATTTGAATATTATCGTTGACAACAAATAGTTGTTTACCTTTAAATGACAGGCTCACTTTGTCCATTTTTGAGGAAATGTCTTCTAAATACTCAAGTATGAAGATAATAGTTTGTCTGTGAGTAAAACTTTCAAGAAAAAATGGTGTTCTATGAAAAAAAAAAGCGACTAATTCAGCTTGCAACTCAAATAATTTCACAAGAATTTTTCCTGGAGATGATCATCATGCTTCTTATTTATACACATGCTAAGAAAGTGTTTTATGCATATTTTCCATCTTGTCACACGACTATTTAAAAAGATCTGCTCAAAGGTCAAGTTTAAAACCAATAATATTTACTTCTTCATCAAAGGTATTCTTAAGTGAAATTGCCTTTGGTATTTAACCTGGTGTGAATACAGTAACTGCTAGTACAATTTCGTGCCACAGCAAATGTCAGCATAGTTGTTCCAGGCTAGATGAAGGGATTTTAAAAGTTATTTGACACTTTGGGTATTTCATCACAACCGGTCTCTACTTCCTAGCATGCACTTAAAATAAGGTGTTCAATGTTTAGTTGGTGCCGATACTGGACAGATATAAGCAAAACAGTCACATTTGTAGATTCATCCATTTATATGACGAAAGTACAATTTGACAAAGAGTAACTCAGTCTTCATATTTCTTTTCTTTCTTTTTTTTTTTTTTTTGAGACGGAGTCTCGTTCTGTCGCCCAGACTGGAGTGCAGTGGCCGGATCTCAGCTCACTGCAAGCTCCGCCCCGCCGGGTTCACGCCATTCTCCTGCCTCAGCCTCCCGAGTAGCTGGGACTACAGGCGCCTGCCACCTCGCCCGGCTAGTTTTTTCTATTTTTTAGTAGAGACGGGGTTTCACCGTGTTAGCCAGGATGGTCTCCATCTCCTGACCTCGTGATCCGCCCGTCTCGGCCTCCCAAAGTGCTGGGATTACAGGCTTGAGTCTTCATATTTCTAACTGAATCATTAATTCAATGAGTTACTGTTTCAGGAGAAGGTGGCAGTGTCATGAATCGATTTACAACTTTTCATCCAGCAGGCATTCAGCAATTCAACTGTTCCAGGCTTTATTGGTTCTCAGTCATTGTGTGGACTCCAGCTCATGTCGTATGATGACTTTCCCCGTAAGATATCTCAGGCTTTTTCATTTCTGGTTCAAAAAGTTTTAGCAAACAATTTTTGGCTTTCAAAGTGTTCCGTTTATTTTTCTTTCACTCTGATCGATTGTTCTTAAAATGAGGCTGCAACCAGCCGGGCGTGGTGACTCACGCCTGTAATCCCAGCACTTTGGGAGGCCAAGGCGGGCGGATCACGAGGTCAGGAGATCGAGACCATCCTGGCTAACACTGGGAAACCCCATTTCTACTAAAAATGCAGAAAAATTAGCCGGGTGTGGTGAAGGGCGCCTGTAGTCCCAGCTACTCGGGAGGTTGAGGCAGGAGAATGGTGTGAACCCAGGAGGCGGAGCTTGCGGTGAGCCGAGATAGTGCCACTGCTTCCAGCCTGGGTGACAGAGGGAGACTCCATTTCAAAAAAAAAACAGGCTGCAACCTAACTTGCACCAATATTTTAAAATATTCTGTTGCCTAATACATAAAAAGGTAAACAGTTATCACCTGTACAGTGGAGGGAAGGGAAGATAGCTTCATTATATATATTTTTTCTTTTTTATTTATGTATTTATTTTTTTACAGTTTCTCTGTTTCTTTGGTGTAGATATTCTCCTTTCCATGAGTAAGACCAGCTCTCTGATATGACAGTCTCATAGTTTTCAGCATTTCAAGTCATAGATGGTGCAAATGTGGATTGAATAAACAAGTCCTTTAATTTCTGTTTTTAAAAAAATGCTTGTAAAATACACATAACGTAAAATTTGCCATCTGAACCCTTTTTAAGCATTTGCTTTAGTAGCGTTAAGTAAATTCACATTGTTGTGCAACCATCACCACCATCTGTTTTCAGAACTCTTTTCATTTTGCGAAACTGAAACCTGTTAAGCAATAATTTCCCACTCTCCTCCTCCCAGCCCATGGCAAACCACCATTCCACTTTGTCTCTATGAATTTGACTACTGTAGGTATTTCGTAAGTGGAATTATACAGTATTTGTGCTTTTGTGATTGGCCTATTTTACTTAGCATAATATCCTTGAGGTTCATCAATGTTATCACACGTGTCAGATCTTTTTTTTTAAAAGCAG
The DNA here is from genome assembly GCF_003255815.1 of Theropithecus gelada. NCBI lineage: Eukaryota > Metazoa > Chordata > Mammalia > Primates > Cercopithecidae > Theropithecus > Theropithecus gelada. The sequence goes on along the minus strand of NC_037683.1, from coordinate 64,607,399 downwards.
AATAGTCTTCCATTGTATGTATATACTGCATTTGTTTGTCCATTTATCTGCCAATGGACATTTCGGTTGCTTCTGTCTTTTGGCCATCATGAGTAATGTTGCCATGAACATAGATGTAGAAATATCTCTTTGAGCTCCTGCTTTCAATTCTTTTTTTTTTTTTTTTTTTTTTTTGAGACAGAGTCTTGCTTTGTCACCTAGGCTGGAGTGCAGTGGTACGATCTCTGCTCACTGCAAGCTCTGCCTCCCGGGTTCATGCCATTCTCCTGCCTCAGCCTCCCGAGAAGCTGGGACTACAGGCACCCGCCACGACGCCCTGCTAATTTTTTTTGTATTTTTAGTAGAGACGGGGTTTCACCATGTTAGCCAGGATGGTCTCGATCTCCTGACCTCGTGATCCACCCGCCTTGGCCTCTCAAAGTGCTGGGATTACAGGCGTGAGCCACCATGCCCAGCCTCCTGCTTTCAGTTCTTTTGGGCATATACCCTGAAGTGGGATTGCTACCTCAAATGGTATTCATATTTTTAGGTTTTTGAGAAACCACCATACTGTTTTCTGTAGTAGCTGCAATAATTTACATTCTTGGCAGCGGTGCGCAGAGATCAGTCTCTTCATACCATTGCCAACGTTGGTTCTTTTTTTTTCTTTTTCTTTTGATAGTAACCATCCTAATGGATGTGGTGTAGTATCTCATTATGGTTTTGATTATAATTTTCCTGATGATTGGTGATTTTGAGTGTCCAAGTGCTTGTTGGTCTGTCTACTTTGGAGAAGTATCTGTTCAATTCCTTTTAATTGGACAGGTATTGAAATTGACAATTTTTAAGTGACAATGAAAAACATCACTTTTTAAACTGGATTGTTTATTATTGTTGACTAATTTCCCTTTTTAAATCCAGTGATCCATTATAAGTATTGTAACATTTGGAAATACTAACACTTTCACATAAAATTAAAACATATAAAAAAAACTTTCAACAATAATTTTACATGCTTTTATTAAACAAGACAACAAAATATCCTTATTCTTATTGTGTGTCTGCATAGGCACTAGAATAATTTTGGAATTTAAAAATAACAATTTATTGGATGATAGAGGATAACAAGGTTTTAGAGATTATAACAGATATAACTGAAGCTAGATGGTAAGAGTGCAGTAGAATTTTGGGTATGAAATTCAGTTAATCTCTGAAACTCTACACTTTATATCCTGACTGGCTACATTAGAAAAATTAGAGGACACATAAATATCCAAGCACAAATTCCATTAGTCGTGAGAGCAGGCATGTTTTTACACATCATGAAGCCACTCAAAACACCAATGTACATTCATGAGAAAATGGCAGTGAAAAATATAATATTATTATAAAAATAGTTCTGACCTTAAACACCCCCTAAAAGCGTCTTAGTGACCTTCAGGTTTCCCTGGAACACATCATGAGAACCACCTTTCTTTTTTTTCTTTTTTTTTTTGAGATGGAGTCTCGCTCTGTCACCCAGGCTGGAGGGCAGTGGCACGATCTCGGCTCACTGCAAGTTCCGCCTTCTGGCTTCATGCCATTCTCCTGCCTCAGCCTCCTGAGTAACTGGGACTACAGGTGCCCGTCACCACGCCTGGCTAACTTTTTTGTGTGTTTTTAGTAGAGACAGGGTTTCACCATGTTAGCCAGGATGGTCTTAATCTCCTGACCTTGTGATCTGCCTACCTCGGCCTCGCAAAGTTCTGGTATTACAGACATGAGCCACCGCGCCTGGCTGAGAACCACTTTTCTAGGTTATCTACCTAGAAATGGAATTTCTTTGTTGTTATGTTATGTGCCTCTTCAGCATCATTACAAGATGCCAACATTTTTTCCAAAGTTGTTTCCAAAGTTGTTTTACCAATTTATAATCTGAAGAACAGCATAATACTGTTTATATTTGCTTATATTGCTGTTTTGTGTTATTCTCTGTTAGTCTGAGTCTTCTCAGAAGCAGATGTCAAGACAAGATTATAAATTCAAGATATATTGGGTAACATCTGTGAAACATAATGAAGAAGAAACAGGGGAAAGCGGGGAGAACTTCCGCACCATAATGCAGGTCTGGTACCTCAGAAGGAGAGCGGGAAGGAAAGAGGATTGAGTAGAAAAAGACTTAAATTTCAGCACCATTCTAAGAAAGCTTCAGCAAGACTATTGGGTAATCCTTGAGCCAGTGACCAGTTAAGAAATCTGCACATCACAGGAATGAACTTGCATTAGTGCCTCCATGGTGCTTTTAATCATTGGCTGGCTGCCACCCGGGAAACTTGGCCTTTGTGGATCCAGAGGGTCACCAATTGGCATCATGAGTCATTTATGCTCCCCACAGATGAGATCTGACCATTTCATGGCCTCCAACCCTTGGTCAAGTTGAGGATCAGATTAAATGATATTGTCTGTTTGCACTTCATATTCTATAAATTTCCTATGCATTTTCTTTTCCCAGACTTCTATTAGATTGACTTTTTGCTTTCAAATTCATAAGAGCTTTGTTTGTGTATAAAAACACAAGCTCCATATTTTGTCATATATACCACAAATATTTTCTCTCAGCTTACCATTTATCTTTAGATTTTGTATGTGTGGTGTATTTTTTTGTTTTACAACTTCTTAGCATTTTGAGCTGTTTAAAAATGTTTCTCCAGCTTTTCCCCCTAAATCATGCATTATACGAAATATTGTCTTAAATTTTCTTCTAATGTCTTACAGTTTTGTTTACGTTTATATCTGTAATTCATTTGGATTTTTTTTTTTTTTTTTTTGGTGTAAGTATACCCAATAAAGTAGGAGCTTGAATTTGTTTTCTTCTAGCTGGATAGCCAGTATATGAGTATTATTCATTAAAATATCACTCTTTTCCCATGGTAGTGGAATGCCATCTTTATTCTGGTTAAGCTGAGATTCCCTAGGAACATGTAATTTTGATATCCTTTAGTACAAATATTCACTTCAGCGCCTGGAAGAGAACAAAACATTCAGTTCTTTCTGAGACAACAAATGATACTAGGTGGATACTTGTGTGAAGCAAGTGCCAATTCAAGTGTTAGTATAAGATTACCAGGCTTACTATAGGTACTGTTTCTTTTTTTTTTTTTAACAGAGAAAGGGAAAACAAAGTAAAAGTTCTGCCTCCAAGTGGTGTCATAGTGATGATTTTAATGTTAAATTTGACTATATGGTTTTTTAGAAAAGAAGGGAAGAATTGTAGCCAAAATATATGGGATGATATAAGTTCTTGGCTAAAGAAAGTTTTTAACGTGTTTGCTACTTCAAAAATGTAAATATTCTAATAATTAGTTTATGAAAAATTAGATAACTATAGTAATATATAAATTCCCTCCTTACTGAAACAATGATCTGAGTTCTGATCGTGGGTCTATTATTTACTAGTCATATAACTTCATGCAAATATTAGCTTTTTTTTTTTTTTTTTTTTGAGACGGAATCTTGCTCTGTTGCCAGGCTGGAGTGCAGTGGCATGATCTCAACTCACTGCAACCTCCACCTCCCAGGTTCAAGCAATTCTCCTGCCTCAGCCTTCCAAGTGACTGGGACTGTAGACGTGCACCACCACACACAGTTAATTTTTGTATTTTTAGTAGAGATGGGGTTTCACCATGTTGGCCAGGATGGTCTTGATCTCTTGACCTCATGATCCACCCACCTTGGCCTCCCAAAGTGCTGGGATTACAGGTGTGAGCCACTGCTCCCGGCCAAATTTTAGCTTTTCTAAAACTCAAATTTGAATAGTCAATTGTGATGAATGTTAATTGTGATGTCATCAATAAAATCTCCCTATGCTAAATCTTTTGATCATAAATGCTTAGATGATATACTTAATCATGCCATTTATAAATTCTTAGACTTCTGAGCCAATAATGAGTTAACTATGCTACCGCTTACATCAATCTGCAGAAGCAAGTAAATGCTGACAACACTACCTACCCAACACTAATTTTGGATATTAGTCTCTAAATGTTTTCCCTAAATTTTGGCTATTACTGGAGAAGCAATTGTCTCACAAGTGGAATGATCATTCTGGAAAGCAATGCACACTTAATTAACTGAGTATGAAGGAGCAACCTTTTCAAGGAAATCCCTAGGGATGGGTTATTTTCCTAACAAGTAGAGATCAGGTAATGGTGGTTTCTTAACTGACTGGGAGACACTTGGCTAAATGAAAACTTGAAAGTTGCGGTTTGCAAGGGTGTGTGCAAATCTCAGCATAATAGATCCTCATCTGGGTATCTGAACATAGCATGACTACCAATATAATTGTTTGGTGGGTGAAAATACAAAGATATATATCTTAGCAACAAACAGGAGCTCGGGGAAAATCAGGCTAAACCCTGAAATGGCACAACCCTGAATGTTGATGTCATTCCTAAAAAACATTTTAGTATTCTCTTTAAAGCTACACACAAATGCTGCCTGAAAGTTTCATGAATGCAACTCTCTCTCATGTGTTCCTGGCCTGTTATTGAACTAATGCCACAGCTTAGGAGCCTAAGTACCTTTGAATGTTTGAAGAAAATAGGGATTTTCTAGTATTAGAAAGGAGAACTTAGCCCTTTGAAAGTGGTAATGACTATCATTTCAAACTTAATTATTTCCATGCTTTATTCACTGTTAATTTTCAATCCAAACCATGCCATGGTAAATGGAGAACACAATTCAAAATCAGACTCTTTTTTTTTTTTTTTTTTTTAGGGCTATGTGTTTTGGGGATCTAACACAAGATGATATTTACATGTTGTATTATGCAGGTGACATACATTGTCTCACAGGGATCATTTTTCCTGCCTATTCTTTGCATTTTTGGTGTTTCTTATAAAATTTTTCAGGTAAAGATCATCTGTGTATGGAAACTTGACTTTGTTTACATAGCCGCCTCAATTTTAGGTAGAGTAAATGTATATTTCTGCCAATCAAAACATTCTCTTCTCATCACTTAAATACTTCTCAATTTTCTATAAGCAGCTTCATATGTACCCTTACTTTGTGATTTAGCAAAATTTGCACATAGCAATTAGACCTGACAGGCCATATTTATATAATGAAGTGTTACTTAGCACTTACAATAATATCAGAGAGTAGGAGAGAGGAGTGTTAAACTAACCTCTGAAAAAATGGGGTTGGCAAAATATTTGGAAATTTTATTGTTAATATATTTGGCTGATTCAATATTTGTAATAGAGGTTCCATTTGAGCTCCTATTTTTCCTGCACTTTAAGGAAAGTACAAAGAACTCCAGGCGTTCTCACCTCTGTTGGAATTTTATTGAGAGGTCTCCCTGAAGTCAGGAAGGGTCAATGCCCCCTGTTCTGTACCATTCAGAAGACTATGCACAGAGATTAGTTAATATGTTTTCTCCTTTGCTCCGTATCTGCTTTCAATCACCACCTCTGTTTTTAACATGGAAAATTTTTTGTCTGATCTTAGAAAAGAAGACTGACTCAAGTGTGGACAGTCATTCTTCCACAGGTTTATTAATCCCAGACTAGAGAGTATTCTGGGCCCTGAGGTTATATGTTATATGAAGTTATATGCCCATGAGGTTATATGTTGTAACTGACATAAAGAAAGACTTTCTATCTCTTGTCCTAAGGCTTTTTTCTCTTAGTAAAGTACCCCTTCCAAAGGAAATATAATTCTGAATCCTCTAAAGCCTTGCAAAATAATATGTTTCTACTAAAGTATTTTTTAAAGATTATGCAAAGGGACAGAATTACATCTCACAGCACCAAGTAAAGTAAAACTTCCTAAAAATTTGTATTATATTGTTGTCTCCTTAAAGGTTCATTGTCTTAGAGGTCGCTTGTTAGCTCTTTTCCATATCTTTCTCAAAACTCTGGCTAGTACCTAGTCTCTGTTGATTCTCTTTGTAGATTTTTCCTTCCTGGGGTGGCTTAATGCCCTTTCCTATGTGTATTACTCTGCACATCTACTCCCTACTTCTAGTGGCTTCAATTCTGCAGCTCTACCCATTACTACAATTATTAAAACAGAGGCCCCAGGCTTGTCCCGTCACATGTCAAACAACGAAGAATATTTTCTTCTTGGTAGCAGAAAGTGGGCAAATGATCTATATTAATAGTTTTGTTCTTGTCATATATGTTGCTGGATATATATATATATATAGTGAAACCCACAGTAGATGCCTCCTGGAAGATGACCTCTTATGTACTCAAGATAGCCCAGCAGATCAGGAATGAACCAACACTAGGAAAGTTAATACCTGAAGTTTACCATTTGTGATCAGAAGTTATACAGAAGTATAGCAAGTTAACAGAAAACTCTGATATTATCTGGAAACACTTAAATCTATACCAGATTTTCAGATGTATAATGAAAGCATTAAAGTTTGGGAGAAAGCAGAGAAAAATGTACACTTTAGGTAAAAATGAGGCAATAATTGGAATTTTGCACTTGGCTTCATTGGCTGCCAACACTCCGAATGGTGCACAATGAAATCTATAAAATGTGTTGCCAAATCTCTGGTCAGTTAAAACTGCTTCATTTCATTCTTCTCTGGTATAAATGTCTTAATTTTGGTCATGTGATGTTATTTGTCTCATCTGGTTTCTTGGAGACTGAAGGTCTCTTCTTAACTGTAGTAGTAAATAGAGGAGGGAGCAAAGACACTGGGGGAAATGATCCAGCAGCAACACCCACTGAGGTCACCGTGGAGGTGATGACTGGCCACTGGAAGCCCCACTAAAGATTTGAGAAAACGGAATGTGGAGCTGTTTTAAGGTTGAAAACTAACTGGCAGACTGGCTGGGAAGGAAGTGTATGTGATGCGGTAGAGGGTACTTTGGAATCACATGGGACAGTGCGGCCTTAGGCAAATTTTACCAGTCCTCTCTGAGCTACTTTCTTCCTTATTTTATTTTATTTTTAAGAGAGAGAATTTTGCTCTGTCACGCAGGTTGGAGTTCAGTGGTGCAATCGTAGGTCACTGTAGTCTTAAACTCCTGGTCTCAAGCAATCCTCCTGCCACAGCCTCCTAAGTAGTTAGGTCTACAGGCGCACAACACAATGCCTGGCTCATTTTTAGAATAATGTTTTTATAGAGACAGGGTCTTGCTATGTTGCCCGGGCTGGCCTGGAACTCTTGGCCTCAAGTGATTCTCCCACCTTGGCCTCCCAAAGTGCTGGGATTACAGGCATGAGCCACTGTGCCTGGCCCAGTTTCCTTCTCTCTAAACTTGGAATTTTAATGTCAAAGCTCCTCTGCCTGTGAACTTGCAATTGAACACATTTGATTGCTTCTAAGATGTCCCCACTTTCCCCCCTCATTTTAACATCTCTGAAATGGAGTGTGTTTTAGAGTCAATAGTTGCCTACAATAAGTGTTGTTTCAATGCAGTTATCATTGCCTGTATGTGTGTAAACATCGAAACTGTAAAATTGCTGAAGGAGGCTTGGAAGGAAATTGCAAGTGTAGAGAACAGTGGAACATGCTTTTAACCTTTAGAAACTGAATGATGATAGAGAGGGGGTGAAGAGGTAATGGATCAGATGTGTGTAGCAGTATCTCCAAAGCTGTAGTCAAAGCCAGCTACCTCTACATAATTGCAAAGCATACTTAAGAACTCAGAACCTGTGGTTTGATTCTTTCATGGGTTCTTTTAAGAAATGCATCACCAACACTGTTGATGTACAGAGGACAGTATTGCATTGAAAAACATGGGCAACAACAGTTCTTAGAGAGTAATTCAGAAAACTCAGCCTCTGAATGTGCAGCAGGTTTAGGACACTTTAACCAATCTATTTCACTTATATTGTCCTCTTTATGTGTGCAAAAGAGTGACACATGGTTTAAAAAGGCTGTCTAAGACTGAAGGAGCTTTTTCAGTAAGTATAAGATGAACATTGTAAGTGACGAGAAAGTGTGTTTGTATTTAATTAGAAATACTTTTTGCTTTTTTATTCTTAAAATATTCCTATTTTAAGAATGTCTTAATAGCAAGTGTCTTAAAATTTTAAAGTGTCTTAATAACAAGTTGCCTTAGATTCGGCAAATTGCAGTATATCAATCCAAATCTTCCTGTTAAAGCTAAAGCTTGTTAACGCTGCCTAATATCAAGAGATGATGTTAGTGGACACTTGTAGAATGACTCTTTTGGTTCCATAGCCAAAAGAGATTGGAAAATACACTGTGGAACCTGTTCATAATTAGAAGAGCTTTGTAGCTTCTTCATAGGGTTAATAAGAGAATTACAAGCAGTTTGTAAAAAGATCCCTCTGTAGTTTCTGTACAAAATATATTCTCAATAAATGATAGTCACTGCTATTAATAATAAAAGGCTTATATTTATATGTGTGTAAGCAAGACAAAGCAACTTGGGTAAATAAACCAATTATACACTTCTGTGATTCACATTTAGTTGTAGGATGGTAAAGTGACTTACCCAAACCATATGGTTTGCTATGCTAATTTTATGGCCAGGCATGGTGGCTCGAGCCTGTAATCCCAGCACTTTGGGAGGCCGAGACAGGCGGATCACGAGGTCAGGAGATCGAGACCATCCTGGCTAACACAGTGAAACCCCGTCTCTACTAAAAAATACAAAAAAACTAGCCGGGCGAGGTGGCGGGCACCTGTAGTCCCAGCTACTTGGGAGGCCGAGGCAGGAGAATGGCATAAACCCGGGAGGCAGAGCTTGCAGTGAGCTGAGATCCGGCCACTGCACTCCAGCCCGGGCGACAGAGCGAGACTCAGTCTCAAAAAAAAAAAAAAAAAATTGAATTTTATTGTGTATATTGAAGGTAAACAGCATGATATTTTGGGATACACATAGATGGCAAAAAGGTTACTGTAGTAAAGCAAATTAACATATCCACAATGTCACATAGTTCTCCTCTTTTGGTTTTTGTGGCAGGAACAACTAAAATCCAATTTAGCATGAATCCCAAATGTAGCATAATTTTATTACCTGTAGTCCTCATGTTGTACATTAGATGTCTAGACTTGCTCATCCTACATGTCTATTACTTTGTAACCTCAGACCTACATCTCCCCATTTCCTCCCCACCCACCCTCTGTTCCTGTTCTCTATCTCTGTATATTTGATGTTTTTTTGTAAGATTCCACATATAAGTGAGATCATGTAATATTTTTCTTTCTGCATATGGCTTATTTCACTTAGCCATGTTCTTCAGACTCATCCATGTTCTGGCAAATGGCAAGATTTCATTCTTTTTAAGGGCTGGGTAATATTCCATTAAATATGTATACGTATATGTGTGTGTGTGTGTGTGTGTGTGTGTATACTTAGGTATATCGCAGTGTCAGTGTTTTCCCCTTCTGTCTGTTAACAGACACTTAGGTTATTTCCATCTTGGCTGTTGTGAATAACACTGCAATGAACTTGGGAATGTGGATATCTTTACAAGATAGTGACCTCATTTCCTCTGGGTATATGCCCAGAAAAGGGATTGCAGGATCCTATGGTAGTACTACTTGTAATTTCTTTCAAAACCTTCATGCTGCTTTCTACAATGGCTGTACCGATCTACCTCCACACCAACAATGTTAAGTGTTCCCTTCTCTCCATACCCTCAACAACATTTGTTATCTTTTGACTTTTTGATAATAGCCATCTTAACTGGTGTGAGGTGGTATCCCACAGTGTTTTTGATTTGCATTTCTCAGATGATTAATGATCTTGAGTGCCTTTTCTTATAACTGTTGGACATTTTTGTCTTCTTTGGAGAAATACCTATGTAGCTCTTTTGCTCCTTTTTAAATTGAGTTACTTGTTTTTCTACAATTGAGTTATATGAGTTCTTTATAAATTTTGGATATTAACCCCTTGTCAGATATACACGGTTTGCAAATATGTTGTCCTAATCCATAGGCTGCTATTTCATTTCATTGTTTCCTTTGCTGTGCAGAAGCTCTTAGTTTGAGTTCTCTTGATTCCATTTATTTTCATGTTTGTTCATTTGCTGAGTGTCTACTATCTGCAGGCCACCTCACTGGGTCTGTGGGTGATACGAAAATGTCTACAGTGTAGTCACGTTTCATGTGCTTTTACCTTACCCCAGTTCAACTAAGGCCCTGGGAAATGTGGGAGAGAACACAGGGAACAATTTAAACAGAGCAGCTAGTTCTGCCCACCTTCCTACCAATAAGCACAGGTCCAGAGTGAGTGTGTGATGGGAGCTGTGAATATTTCTTTCCCTCAGTAGTCTCAGTTCTCAAGCGCTTTTCATGATGTGACCATCTCACCTCACTGCAGATGATCACCGTATTTAAACATACACATTTTTCACACAGATAGCCCTTAAACACAACTACCCCACTGAGACAACAATCTGTTCTTTTTTTTTTTTTTTTGAGACGGAGCCTCGCTCTGTCGCCCAGGCTGGAGTGCAGTGGCCGGATCTCAGTTCACTGCAAACTCCGCCTCCCGGGTTCACGCCATTCTCCTGCCTCAGCCTCCCGAGTAGCTGGGACTACGGGCGTCCGCCACCTCGCCCGGCTAGTTTTTTGTATTTTTTTAGTAGAGACGGGGTTTCACTGTGTTAGCCAGGATGGTCTCGATCTCCTGACCTTGTGATCCGCCCATCTCGGCCTCCCAAAGTGCTGGGATTACAGGCTTGAGCCACTGCGCCCGGCCAACAATCTGTTCTAATGCAAGAAGAATAGCCAACTACTTTGGACTTACCAAGAGATATAAATTAAGTGCACTTTTGTTTGCTTGCTAGTATGCTTGCATATATAGCTTATATAGTGCTTCATAGGCCAAGATATTTAAGAAATTTGCAAAGTTAACCTTGAATGTATTTTTAATATCTCAGAGCTTGAAGTGAAGGAAGAATACAATAATGGGTTTGTGGATAGGGAATTGGCAAATGGATCAGAGAGGTGAAAGACTGAAGCAGGAGGACCAGTTAGGAAACTCTCACAATACTTCACACAAATGATAGCAGGAACTTCAACCAGGACAGTGGCAAGGGAACAATGGAGAAGATATGAAGGAGGCAGAAACAACCAGTAGGCAGTGACTAGCGATGGAATCGTCTAGAGAAGGAGGGGTTAAAGCTTACTTTGAGTTTTGTAGTCTGGTGAATGAGGACAATGATTAGGATGAAAATGACAACTGCCACAGGGATCATACAACATGGATCATTTTATCAGTGTGAGGGAAGGTTGGGCAGCCCAAATTATGGGGTCGGTTTTGGATACATTGATTTGGAAGTATTTGAGTGACATCCTGATGAAGCTGTCCAGCAGGCGGAAAATATGAGACTTGTATTTGGGAGGATTTAGGGCTCCATATTTTGATCTAATGAAAATACAACATGCCTTTACTAGGCTGAGATATATAAAATGAGATTGTATTGAATTTTCATGTCCCAAATTACACTGGCTCCAGCCCCACTGACTCACCGTCCAACCACAGCTCCACTTTGTCTTGTTCTTTGTTCCCCAGAAAGTAAAGCCTGAGGCAAAACCTTGTGAAGACTTATTTGTTAGGGACCACAACCCCAGGTGACAGAAGTGACACGATGGGGGAGTGAGGCCGCAAAGGTGAGGAGACACTGCGAGGGTGCGCTGCTGAGTTTGCCACCCTTTGGAGGGAGACTGATACCAGATCTTCTAAGAATCCGTATAAAAATCAGTTCCCAGGAGAATGCAGTGCAAGGAATTGGGATGAATCTATTCCCTGGCTCCATTTCACATAGGTCAAAGGTTTGCGCTATGGAATATCTTCCTTATACTTACAGGTGACGTGTGCACAGGTACTGCAGGGTCCCACAGCTTCTAAAGCCCTGTGTCAATAAGGAAGCTCTGGGGCAGAAGGCAACATGTGGCAGATGTGGCATGGGGTGAGGGACTGTTGCGTTTCACTCACAGACTCATGGCTGGTCACCACAGCAATGTCTGGGTGGGAACAAGTTGCTTAAGGCTATGAAGATTGGGAAGGCCAAGCTCACCTGAGGGGTGAATCTCCAACTTCAGTATGTCCTGGTGACTTCTGAGTCCCCAAAAGGATGTCTGCTATGGGGCCACAAAGCAGCTTTCCCACTTCATCTGGCTTGCTCCCTCCAGTGCGGCTTCCCCAGCTGCTGCTGCTGTCCTGCCTGGGTTGAGCAAGGAGACAGCACTGCCTCTGCTGATGGCAGTTCCCAGGAAACAGAGATTTTCTGACGCTGCCACAGTCTTCTCTTTGGGGTGCCAGAATTGTTCTGGGTCAATGTGGAGGATGGAAAACAGGGCAGGGGAGAAGAAGTCAACCTCTAACCTCCCACCACATTTTGTCACCAGCCCCTGAAAACTTTGCTCTCACTGGCTCCATGAAGTCCCTCAGGGAAGCTTATTTTTCTTCTTTTCTTTTCTTTTGTTTTCTTTTCTCTCCTTTTTCTTTCTTTTTTATTTTTTGAGACAGAGTCTCGCTCTGCCACCCAGGCTGAGTGCAGTGGCATGATCTTGGCTTACTACAACCTCCACTTCCCAGGCTCAAACGATTCTCCTACCTCAACTTCCTGAGTAGCTGGGACTACAGGTGTGCGCCACGACGCCCTGCTAATTTTTGTATTTTTAGTAGAGATGGGGTTTTACCCTGTTGGCCAGGATGGTCTCGAACTTCTGGCCTTACCTGATCTGCCTGCCTTGGCCTCCCAAAGTGCTGGGATTACAGGTGTGAGCCACTGCACCTGGCCAGAAAGCTTATTTTTCTTTCTGTTTCTTTTCTTGTGTGTGTTTTTTTTTAAATGGAGTCTCGAAAATCTATCTCCCAGGCTAGAGTGCAGTGGCACAATCTTGGCTCAGTGCAACCTCTGCCTCCTGGGTTTAAGCAATTCTCATACCTCAGCCTCCCAAGTAGCTAGCTGGGATTACAGGTGCCCACCACCACACCCTGCTAATTTTTGTTTTTTTAGTAGAGACAAGGTTTCACCATATTGGCCAGGCTGGTCTTGAACTCCTGACCTCGGGTGATCTGCCTGCCTCAGCATCCCATAGTGTTGGAATTACAGGCATGAGCCACTCCACTCGGCCTTGAAAAGCTTATTTTTCAGTGGATCCCTTCCATTTCTCATCTTCTTCAAACCATCCCCCTCCCTCTACATATCTATACACAGGATTCCTGCAGGTGATCCAGCAGAGAAGCCGATTATAAGAATCAGGAGATGCCTGTTAGGGAGCCCCAGTGAGGTGCTGTGGTTGCACCAGTGTGAACTTGGTCAATATCTGTGAGCACATGGTCATCACAGCATTGGCTGGAGGAGAGAGTGGAGTTGAGAGGATCCGAGGGGAACACAAAAGAGGTGCCTGACCCAGTGAGATTTCCCCAGTGGAGCAGGGAAGAGAGATGAGGCCCCAGACCTGCAAACACTTGGGAGGCTGAAGAAAGACAGAAGGGGCTGAGAAGAGACCAATGAAAAGGCATCAGAGAGGCAGGAGGAAAATACTACAGTAGTAAATATAACCGCTAAAGCCTTAACAGCAGCTCTAGCAGTAGTGGGGTCAGTCATAGCAGTGAGCACTGTATAAATGTGGGCTCTGCAGCAGGCACTGTTCTAAGGTCTTTATATATATTAACTCATTTAATACAGCTGTCGGAGGTGGGCACAGTTATTCTCCCCAGATGCACATGGAGTCACCAAGTTACTGAGACATTCAAGTTCACAACTCAGGATTTGAGTCCAGAGTCTTTACTCTTAACCACATCACCCTGTGGACCCAAAGAATATAAGGTACCCCGACGCGAGGGAGGATGAGATTCACAAGGAGGGAACAGGCAAGGGGACCTCTGCTTCCTAGGGAGAGATTGAACACTAAAGAAAGGAGGAAAAGTCATGTGATGTGTGAACAAGAGGAAGTCAGTCACTTTGGAAAATGTAGTGTGAGCTGGGTGGTGAGAACTCAGACTGCAAAAGTTTGAGGACAGTGTGGAGCCCAGGTCAATTTTTGAAGTCCTTTGCTAGTGAAGGGAAGTCAGTGTCCTATTTTAGTGTAATACTCTCAAGTCCTGGTTTCCTAATGGAAGAGAGGGATCCGGTATCTGGGGAAGGAGAGTGTCATCAGCAGGACCTTAAATGTCACTATGCTTGAGTTGGCACAGTTCTCTGAGGGCCAGAAAATGCCCTCAGGTGGTGTCTCTCATGCTAAATGCCATTTTAAAAAGTGAAGAAGCAACACAGGGCTCATTAGAGACTGAGGAAGCCTTTGGAGACAGGAATAATGAGCATATTTTTACTCTCATTCTTTGCCATTTCTGGTTTCCCACAAAATGGCAGAAAGGGACACGCTCTCTTGCCAACTTTCTACTTTCCCTCCTCCTGCCTCATTATCTGGGCCCAGTCATTATACTACATTTTCTGTGTGTTTGGATAGAAAAGCCAGCTCTTCAAACCATAACATTGGCAGCAATTTTCTTTCTACAGTTTGTAAAAATTAAATCACAAATCAAAAGAATATGAGCCAAACATGCCACAGCCATTTGGAGTTACATAAAAGGGAAGCCATCAACACCTCCCTATCTTGGCTGATGAATGTATCTGATATTTCAGACTTATTTCTTGGTTCTTTCATGACCACAAGACCAAAACTAATCAGTCCAATTAGACAAACTTCCAGATTATAGCTCTGAAGTCAACTCAACGAGTAACATATCCAACAGTATAATTTGCCAAATATAATTTGCAGGATACAGGGGTGGGGTGGGGTCAGGGGGAGGCGGTTCCTGATTTATCACAGCAGCTAAAGCCATTTTCCAGTCTCAATACAAAATAGACAAAGAATGAAAAAGTTAGATTAGGGGCACTGAAACTACTGATCATCATGTTTTTCCGATATTAAAAAAAAAAAAAAAGGGAAAGGAAAAGAAAAGCTGAGGTTAAGAACACCATCCAGTAAAAGCCCTCAAAACAGTTACAAAAATATGTAAAACACATTCCAAAGGAATTAAATGTAAAAAAAAATCAAACTCAAAGAGAACTAGAAGAATATATAGATATTTTTCTGATTATAATGGTAGGATGGTCTTTCTTAGCATGCAAAGAAAAAAAAGCCCACGAAGATTAAGAGATTTCACCACATGAATATTTAGTTTTTCTGTACCCCACAAAAACCACCATAAACAAAATCAGGCCTAAGACAAATATTTGTACCACATATGCTAGAAAAATGAGTTATATTCTCAGCTTTATTTTTAACTGATTTTATTGGGATATAATTTACCACACCATTCACGCATTTAAAATGGACAGTTAACGGTTTTTAGATATTCACAGAATTGTTCAAACATTACCACAATTAAATGTATAATATTTTTATCACTTCAAAAAGAAACTTTTGTACCCACTAAAAGTCACTCCCCATTTTCTCCCAACCCCCTAGCCCTGGGGAGTTTCTACTTTCCATCTCTATATATTTGCTTAGTGAGGATATTTTATATAAATGGAATCATACAAAAAAGGCTGTTTTTGTGCCTGGCTTCTTTGACACTAGGAGGGAATATACAACTTTCCTGTAGAGTAATTTAGGCATATTCATAGTTTCAAAATTATTTACAGTGGTTATCCAATAATTCTTATTTCAGCAATTTGTCTTAAGGAAACAACAAGAGATGTACACAATAATTTATGTACAAAGAGGTTAATAAAGCATTATTTGTAATAGAGAAAAATGGAAAGAATTCAAATGCTCAACAATAGCAAAACACATAGATCCATATTCATACAATGGAATGCTACACCATCATAGATAATTAATTGCTACAAATATGCAAGGTCATAGGAACATGCTCATAGTATATTATTAAGTCTGTCTGTCTACCTATTTGTCCATTCATCCTCAATATTTTATTGCTGGATAAGGAAATGTAAATCTGAGTGATTTGTTCTCTTCTTTATACCCCTTTGTTTTCTCCAATTTTAAAATTTAATTGACATGTATTACTTTTATAACAAAAAGCCATAGAATCATTAGAACAACTCACTGAATTTTAGAATCACCTCATCTAGCTCATTGTCTAACACTTTGGCATTCCTTATATCAGTTAGATTCTCTAACTGATGGAAAACAGTTGCATTATAGAAAGGCATGCAACTCAAACTGGCTTAAGCAAAAAAAGACGATTGATTGTCATGACTGAAAAATTCACAGGCACTAATGATTTCAGGCATAGCTGGATCCAGGGGCTAAAACGTATCATCAGGAGTCAATCTTTCTCTTTTAGCTCTTTGTTTTTGTTTTCTTCTATTTGGTTTTATTCTTAGATGGGCCTTTTTTTAGGGTTTTTCCTAGTAGCTTAGAAACTGCATAAGAGAGGAAAATTTTTTCCTTTAATAATTTCAGCAAAAGTCTCAGCATTTAATCTGACTGGACTAACTTGGGTCATGTGCTTATCCTGGAATCATTACTGTGGCCAAGTGGATAAGATGACCTGAATAGCTCTCCATCCCCAAATTATCTGTTAATTCCTTTAGCCAGGGAACACTTTCACCTTAACTTCTTGAACAGAGAGAGGTGAAAGAACAGTTCTCTGAAAGAAAATCAGCATGCTATTGCCAGAAAAGAGAATGAGTGCTTTGCAGCCTCCCCCACCCCCCCCCAAAAAAGTCTTTAATTTCCCTGATCTGTAATACATGGTCTCCCTACATCTCCAGTATCTGAAGCAGTTAGCTCCATGGAGTTCACCTGGGTTCATTTGAGTTCTTCCTTACACTAATCCAATACCTACCTCCTGCTAAGTACACCTGATATGGTTTGGTTCTGTGTCCCCACCCAAATCTCATCTCAAATCGCAATCCCCACGTGTCAAGGGAGGGACCTGGTGGGAGCTGATTGGACCATGGGGGTGGTTCTCCCATGCTGTTCTCATGATAGCGAGTGAGTTCTCATGAGATCTGATGGTTTAAAAGTGTGTGCCTTTCTTTGCTCTCTCTCTCCTGCTTTAAAAGTGTGTGCCTTTATTTACTCTCTCTCTCTCCTGCTGTCATTAAGATGTGCCTTGCTTTCCCTTTGCCTTCTGCCATGATTGTGAGTTTCCTGAGGCCTTCCCAGCCATGCAGCACTGTGAGTCAATTAAACCTCTTTTCTTCATAAATTACCCAGTCTCAGATAGTTCTTCTTAGCAATATGAAAACGGACAGATACACCACCCTCTGCCACTCTCAGTAATTTCTTTGGTCCATATGAAAAAAAAAAAGATGTATCTACCATCTCTTCTTGGAAATTAAACGGACAGTGGTTTTGTTTGGCTTACACCCACCTCCAGGAGCTGATTACCACTCCTTAATAAATCTTCTCTACTCCTAGTGAAGCTTCTCTAGTCCAAAACGACAGCCCTGTTGTGAAGTGGCCTGAGGCCCTGACCCTGCCCACAGTTGGAGGGAGATAATAGGGAGCCCGTGAGAGGATATAGTGTGGGAGTGGGATGAAGGTTTTGCATCTTGGGAAAGGAGGAAGTCTGCAGCCCGAGCTAAAGGCAGAGCAGGACCCTGGCCATTCTAGCTCAGGTTCTGGAGGAAATAGCCAGCAACATCTTCAGCAGGTGGAGGGGAAATGACAAGAAAAAGAAGCAAGCAGTGTCTGTGACCACCTCCCATCCCAATTCATTGTTACTCAAAGTATCATCTTCAGCCCAGGAGTGATGTCACCGTGAACCTCTAATCAGAAAAGGAAGTTGTTTCTGAAAATCCTTAATAATGAACATTCCCATAAACCTTTATTTATGCTTATGAATAAGGGCTATTTATTGATAAATGCCAATTAAGTATTACTAAAATGTAGTAAGAGAATGAGCTATTAAGGAAAAATATCCCACATTATTTTCATTTGTTTATTTTATTTTATTTTTTGGTTTGGGGTTTTGTGTTATTTTGGGATTTTTTTTTCCCCAGCTGTAGACTAACCCAAGAATAAAGCATCTGCTTCCCTGACATGCTGCTCCCCAAAAAACAGACTGCCAATATGATTCCAAGGTTCTTAGCACGCTGTATATTACCTCACTCCTCTTACACGTAAGTAGAAGTTCAGGGCCATTGAAGGGATTAATAAAGGCTGTTGGGAGTTGGAAAAGTCAGAATGGATCGAACAAAAGTGAGAAGGCAGAGGCTGAGAAAGAGACAGTCTCGGGGATTTGTGAGCCCAGCTCAGGTTAAATTTGTTTACTGATGAGATGCCTGCATGGTGAACTTCATGAGACTGGAAGGCATGGCTGCCTAGGAGCTACAGGAGACTTGGGGGTCTGTGTTAGACTTGAAGGACTGGAGACACCTGCCTTCATTCAAAATGGACTAGGCTGCCTTAGACAGCGTACATCTCAGCAGTGACAATGATGGATGAACCCATTTGAATGAGTTCAAAGACTCTCATTGGACCCTATGAGTAGAGTGAGCCTGCTCTCCTGTAATGATGTTGGGCATCTCATCAACCTGGAAAGTAGGGACTTAGAGGTCCCCACTTTAGAAGTGATACAGGTTTTCTTGCATAGAGTGCTGTGGCTTGGATTCACATCATCCTATTTGGCAGTCATAAATCAAAATTATCAGTGTTTGCTGAAGACTAGTTTGGCATTTTACTTATAAGTTTAATGGACACACAATAATTTGGTTTTTACTCAGTGAGATACTAGGAATTCCTGCCAGCATCATCAGTTTTGACTGGAGTTTTCCATGGTTTTCAACTACAAATATTCTAGTTTTTTAGTTACAAGTTATTAATAGTTTTACTTCATCTTTATCATTTTAATTTGTTGTGGTTTGCCCAGTTAGCCTGTGATAGTATATATTTTCATCAACAGAGTTTTACCCTATGACTTCCTGATGTATAAATAGATTTTTAGACATCTGTTGATAGCTTGAATATCATTCAGTCCCTACTGTTCATATAATCAATGGCACCCCCCCATCAGCTTCTAAAGTGGTATTTTATTCTAATCATCATTATTTTTCTGCTAGAAACTTGGAATGAGTGGGGAAGTGAACTAAGGGGTTCTCTGCTTAGCTAGTGGGCCTTGATCATAGTTTGGCAATTGCTACTTGCAGGTTATAACATCCCTGTAGCCTCTGAGGCCCATGGCTTCCTCCCCACTCATTCTTTTCCTTGCCTTTTATCTTTGGAAATTCTAGGAACAAAAGATGAAATCCTAGTTTATCAGTTTCAGTGTTGGAACCATATATTTTGTAGTTGTCATATGAAGATACAAAGAGGTACTTGATGATTTAGATACACTAAAAAAGAGTCTTGATGTGTTGGCAGCAAAAATACAGTAAACTAAACTACCTTAGATGATAGTTTATGTAAGATTTCATTTCTTCCTTGCAAGTAAGCTGTTTTCTAGTATTGATGTTAAATTAGATTTTTGGGGTAGTGTTTTAAAACTAGGAAAAAGACTTCCTAATACTTAAACATTCAGAAACTAGTATCATCAATGTCATTGTGCCCAACACTCACAAGGAATAAATGTTAACATTTTATAATATTCCCTTCATTTATATTTGTAAAACTGAAACATTACTGATTCAGCTGGAGCCTCATTGTACCTGGTCCTATTTTCCTCCTTCTCCAGAGACAACTGTGCTCATGATTTTGGTATGTATCTAACTTCTAGTATATGCTTCCATACTTTGACTAAACAGGTGTGTATCTCCAAACAAGTGTTGCCATTGTATGTTTTTAAACTTACTTAAATGGCACCGTAATGTATACATCAGTTGGTAACTTTGAGTTTTCATTTAGTATTATGATTTTGAGATTTATCTTTACATATCGATCTAATTGTTCATTTCATCTAGTTCACTCATTCTAGGAGACAAAGACACATGTAGAGTATTTCTTTAAATTAACATTCTCCTATGGATGGGCCAATTAAAATATACAGTATTCTATAAGTTATCAGCTTAGCTATTGTCTTTTGCTGGAAGCTTTTTCTATTTCTGCCTTTCTCGCACCGTTAGAGTATGGTAGAGGCCCTTCTTCCTGGTCCCCTGTGCTCATGTATATTATAGACTCCATCACATAGTTTTGAAGAATGTCCTCTTTTGCCTTAGACTGTGGACTCATCAACATCAAGGACCTGTAATTGTTCATAATGTTCACGTGTAGCCCCCAGGTGAGTGCTGTGCAGGAGACATGGTTGGTACATTTTGATGAACAGATGAATGGATGATTCTGTGCCATGGAGTAAGCTATGTCAGTGATTTATTGATGTAGCTTAAAATCAAAGTCCCAAGTAAGTTGTTGTTGCTGTTGTTGTTGTTGTTGTTCTCCTCCTCCTCCTCCTTCTTCTTCTTCTCCTCCCCCTCCTCCTCCTCCTTCTTCTCCTCCCCCTCCTCCTCCTCCTTCTCCTTCTCCTCCTTCTCCTTCTCCTTCGCCTCCTTCGCCTTCACCTTCTCATTCTCATTCTCATTCTTCCTCGTCTTCTTCTTAGTCGTCGTCGTCTTCTTTTTTTGAGACAGAGTCTCGCTCTGTCACCCAGGCTGGAGTGCAGTGGCGCGATCTCGGCTCACTGCAACCTCCACCTCCTGGGTTCAAGTGATTCTCCTGCTTCAGCCTCCTGAGTAGCGGGGACTACAGGTGCCTGCCACCATGCCCGGCTAATTTTTGTATTTTTAGTAGAGACGGGGTTTCACCATGTTGGCCAGGATGGTCTCAATCTCTTGACCTCGTGATCTGCCCAGCTCTGCCTCCCAAAGTGCTGGGATTACAGGCATGAGCCACTGTGCGCAGCCTAATTTTTATTTTTATTTTTATTTTTTTATCTTACTTTAAGTTCTGGGATAACCTGTGCAGAACGTGCAGGTTTGTTACACAGGTATACGTGTACCATGGTGGTTTGCTGCACCTACTGACCTGTCCTCTCAGTTCCCTTTCCTTACCCCAACCCCTAGCAGGGCCTGGTGTGTGTTGTTCTCCTCCCTGTGTCCATGTGTTCTCATTGTTCAACTTCCACTTATAAGTGAGAATATGTGGTGTTTGGTTTTCTCTTCTTGTGTTTGTTGAGGATGATGGCTTCCAGCTTCATCCGTGTCCCTGCAAAGGACATGAACTCATTCCTTTTTGTGGCTGCATAATATTCCATGGTATATATGTACCACATTTTCTTTATCCAGTCTATCATTTGATGGACATTCAGGTTGGTCCCATGACTTTGCTATTGTAAAG